>NW_006776097.1:1071080-1091335 GCF_000442215.2 Lipotes vexillifer
GTGCCCCGGTCCGGGAAGATCCCACATGCCGCGGAGCGGCTGGGCCCGTGAGCCATGGCCGCTGAGCCTGCGCGTCCGGAGCCTGTTGCTCCGCGACGGGAGAGGCCACAACAGTGAGAGGCCCGCGTACCGCAAAAAAACAAACAAACAAAAAAAACCCATTCTCCCACCTTCTTTTTCTGTGACCCTTGGAAACTGCAGTCAAATCGTCTTGTAGTTCAACCTTGCCTGACACAGTTTTGTTTGTCTGAGCCCCATGAATGGAGACTACTGCTGCTTCTGCTTCTCTGCCTGCCCACGAAGGCCTCATCTGTCTCATTCATCTCCTCGAGGTTTGTGATCTCAAATTCCTATTTTATTCACCCACTGTGGTCATTGATTGAACTTCATAGCCCATCGGTAGTCCTTGGCCTGGGGAATCATGTGGATTCCTCTAATCCTTTGTAAATGGTGTAGCCATTTTATTGGAATTTTCAAATTTCCCCCCACTATCTGAAAGCAGAGGTTCCTATGAATCCTTTCCTAAGCTGAAATGGCACAACGTGAAGAAGGAATTACCTTGGGATGTGTCTTGCTAACAGATGCACAAAATAAATGGAGATGAAACACAGATGCTCACAGACACAGTTCAAAGCTATGGCGGCTGATGCTGAGATGCTGAGTGTAGTTCCTGGGGAAGGAGCTGGGTGGTGTCACTCTCTCTGCTCAGGTGCACCCCACCTCTATAACGGCTGCTGCAAAACCAACGCTGAACTCTATTTTCACTTTTTGTCTTGTTTTGTAATAGCGAAACCTCTTCGGATTTCTTTTGGTTAGATAAAACAGGTACTAATGTAGGTCTTTCGTAAGAGCTAGGTGGAGTAAAGTGAACTCTTGAAAAGCAGGGTTATCTGTACCTGATAAAAGGCAGGGCTCTGTCCATCAAAATACTTGTGATTATAGCTTGGTTATGGCCTCAATGGGAAAAGTGGTCTTCCAAACTCCCTGAGATGAGTTTTATCATGTCTTATAATCTTCCATCCAACTTCTCTGTGCGGCTCCTTCCCTTTATCATTGTTAGCCTGGGACCAAGGGCACTGAGTGCATTTGGGAAAGCTGGCCCACAGTCCCTGACCTCAGATTACAGAGATACCTTCAAGGTGAAGCTTCCGTATTTTGAGGATTTCCAAAGCAATGTGGAAGGACCATTCTCTCTTGGCCAGTCTTGTTGATTTTTCAGGAAAATGAGCCATTACCACAACCTTTCTCCTCCATACCATTGTTTGCTAGCTCTTTGTCCCTTTCAAGAGTAGAATGCTCAGTGATTTATAGCCTGAAGGGCCCATGTCAGGCTGTGGAGTACTTTGTTTCCTCTCAACTACCTTCAGGAAAATGACCCAAGATACTACCCCCATAAGGCATCTTTTCTTAGAAGTCCTCTTGTTCTAAATTACTTTAAAGTTAGTAACTGGTAGGAGATTATTTTACAACTTCTGTGAACAGCATCTTAGCTTACTGAGAGGCTTTTAAACATACTCATGGCTTCCTTTTTTTTTTTTTTTTTTTTTTAATCTCTAGAGTTGCCCGTCTGTTTTCTGAAGTTACTTTAAGGATCATCTTTCAGAAGGAAAACAACCTGGCATATAAACCACTTCTGAGCCTGTTTATCCAGAGTGGAGGGTGAGGACACTAATAGGCATGAAAAACAATTTCATGGGTGTTAAGCTGTAGCTCCAGGCTTCACCTTCAAGGAATCAGTGTCTCGGGCTGCTATTGAACAAGAGGATGTTGGTGCCAGTGCCTCTGGGGAAGACAAGAGACTAGATTGAATATTGCTGAATTTGTTTTCTGAAGAAATATTTAGAAACATCTGCCCTTCACTTTTCATCTTTTCACCTGCACGCCTGATTAAACATCTATAAAAGTAACTGCAAAGTCGGATAATCACCACAATGAGGACCAGATGCAGATGGGCCTCCTGGAAAAGGGAGTGGATCGCAGTGGAAGAGTAGCGTGTGGGGACGGCTAGGAAAGGGAAGGCAAATGGGGCAGCCAGAGATGCGTCTCAGGAGAAGGCTGGGGAGATCATTCTGGAACCTCCCCAGTCTCTGGACTAGGCCAGAAAGGTACAGGCTGAGCCAAGAACTCATGAATGCCTCTGGTCAGTGAGTTAATCATTTAACGAATAAGGAAACTATGCACGGGCCTCCAGGTTAAAGGTTAACGGGCAGGGTTTCAAAAACAATTTCATTAAGTAGACACTAATAGATTACAACTTATGTGTTCCCACATTAAAGCAAGAAACTGGTTCAAATGAACGAATGCATACTGGATTCAAAACTATTTTTAAAAAAGTGTGAGTGAGCGGCTGAGGAAAGCTGAAACCTTAAGATAGAAATAAAGGCACCATGTAGTATGGAGCATAGAGTAGCTATTGGGAAGTTAATTGTGTATACATTGATCTTCCCGAAGAGACAGTGGTTCTATAGATAGTGGTCCAGGGAGGGACTCTGTCTTCATCCTTCTGTTCCTCATAGCGGATCAATTCAATAAATAGGAGTTGAATTCAACTCAGTGTCACACCGGCATTATGGTTGTACATTGGGTATGCAGGAAAAAATCAGTGAAATTGTTTATAGTACCAAGAATTCCCTATAATGGATTTAACTCACCTGTACCTTCAAACTGAGAAAGAAAGAAAAAAGGATACACTCATTATGTAATAAAATTAAGGTATGTGTTTTAAACACCTGGAAAGAAATCCAGCTGTTATGTTTCAACCCCCCAGCATCAAATGGACTGAAGATGGATTGGTAAGAACCACTACCACCACCACTACAGTAACAGCAAACACAGAGCAGACACCGTTCCAAGTATTTTACGTATTAATGCACTTAATCCTCATAGAACTCTATAAGATAGGTACTATTGTGGTCTTCATTTTACAGAGAGAGAAACTGAGACACAGAGAGGTTACATTACTTGCCCAAGGTCATACAACAAGTGAGCAGCAGAAGCTTGATTTGAATCAATGCACTTAGGCTCTAAACTCTGTGCTGTGGACCCTCACTTTACTACTCCCCTATGGGACTGTGCACCATGCTGGAACAATGTTGGAAAAAAATACTATAAACTTACTAGATAGGGAGCATTTCATTCCACCTGTAGTATTCAGGGAAGACCTTCTAAAGGAGGCATGATGTGGGAGTTCCCTGGTGGTCTGGTGGTTAGGATTTGGTGCTTTCCCTGCCATGGCCCAGGTTCAATCCCTGTTCGGGGAACTGAGATTGCACCAGCTGTGCAGTGTGGCCAAAAAATAAATAAATAGATAAAATAAAGGAGGCATGATGTGAGTTGAAGGACAAGCTGGATTCCAGCGGGTGGGGAAGGAAAGAGGTCATGAAGGATGGGGTAGGTGTGCAAAGATGGGTAGAGGAGATGAAGAAAGGTGTTGCAGACGACAGAAGGGAATGAGAAGGAATATAAATTCAAGGCAATTTGGGGAAATAGTGGATAGACCAGTTTGGCAGGAGATAACTTGGAAAGGTACAGATGATGGCGTGATGAACTTGATCCCTGAAGGCAATGGGAAGCTATTGAAAACTTTTGGGCTAGTAAACAGCATGAGTAGAAAATCTTCCTGGCTTCCTCCAGACCAAAACTGGACCTCAAGACTTGGAAACCCATCCTGCCCAATGACTGAATTTAGTTAGAAGTTAAGCCCAAATGCAGAACATGGGTTTCAAGGGTCTCAGATCTCAGTTGTACAATTAGGCTACTTTGTTTACTTTCCTTTTTCATTTAAAAACACTGTTGTAGAATGAACTTATTTACGAAACAGAAATAGAGTCACAGATGTAGAAAACGAACTTCCGGTTGCCAGGGGGCAAAGTGGCATGGGTGGGGGTGGGAGGGATAAACTGGGAGATTGGGATTGACCTATACACACTACTATATATAAAATAGATAACTAATAAGGACCTACTGTATAGCACAGGGAACTGTTCTCAGTAATGACCTATATGGGAAAAGAATCTAAAAAAGAGTGGATATATGTATAAGTATAACTGATTCGCTTTGCTGTACAGCAGAAACGAACACAACATTGTAAGTCGACTATAGTCCAATAAAAATTAAAAAAAAAACACTATTGTAGGTTTTAAGAGGATATTAATGATTAAAACAAACAAAAATAGCCCTGTCCTCATGGAGCTAACAATCTAGAGGGAGAAGACATAATGCACAAAATAAAATAAGTAAAGAGAATATATGAATATTTTGAATATATTGCATATCTGGAAGTTGCTAAGAGAGTAGACCTTAAAAGTTCTCATCACAAGAAAAAGATTATTTTTTAACTCTGTAAGATGATGGATGTTAACTAGACTTATAGTGTTGAGCATTTGGCTATGTATACAAATATCAAATCATTATGCTGTATACCTGGAACTAATTAATGTTATATGCCAATTATAGCTCAATTTTTTAAAAAAGAATGAATTATATAAATCTTTACATTTGTGTACTAAGTTTCTGGACAATGAAACAGACTCATAAGAATCTTAGTAAGAATTCTTAGTAAGAATCCTCCTTCAATAGATCTCAAGAGAAAGTTCATTCTACTGACTATAGTAAACAACAACAAAAAATATATATATATAAAATATGTATATATAATGTATATGAATGTTCGATAGCGATGAAAGGAGAAAAATAAGAAGGGGAGGGGGATGAGAACAGTGAGGGTATTAAATTTTGGACAGGAAAACCTGTCTAAGAAGTAAATATTCGAAGGAGTTGTTGAGGGAACCGTGTGGATATTTGGAGGAAGAGCTTTTTTTCCAGGAAGACGGAAGAACAAGTGCAAAGGCCCTGAGGTGGAAGCATGTCTGGAGTATATGAGGAAGGAAGTGGAGGGATAGGGGGGTGATTAACTGGAGGTAAATTGAGTGAGGTAAGTGTGAGGTAGATCACGTGGGCCCACATAGGTCATAACAAGGATTCAGCTTTTACTCTGAGACCACTGTAGTTCTGGAGCAGAGGACTGACACAATCTGAGTGATGTGTTAGTGGGATCAGTGTGTCTCGCGTGTTGAGAATAAGACATGAGGATGAGTGTAGATAGGAGACAAAGGCAGAAGCAGGAAGACCTGTTAGGAATAGGGTGGCAGCAAGAGAGAGGGTATTCAATTCTGAATATATTTTAAGGTAGAGTGTATAGAATTTTCTGATGTACAAAATGTGGAGGAAGAGAAAGAGAGGAGCCAGGAACAGCACGATGGATTTATCTGAGTGACTAGATTATGGGAGGAACGGTTTTCTTTTTGGTAGTAGTGGAAGGAGAGCCATCAGGAGTTCAGTTGTAGATGAGATAGGCTGGCAAGCTCTATTAAACATTCAGGTATACATGTGAGCTGGGCAGATAGTTAGTTATAAGATCTGGGGCTCAGGAAAGGGGTTTAGGCTAGACACATACACATTGGATCATAGCACATGGATGGTAAAGCCATAAACTGACTGAGATCACCTAGATAACCAGCTTAGATAGAAGAGGTCCAAGGACTGATCCCTGGGCACTGAACATTCTGAAAGGGAGGCTGTGGAGAACCAGCCAGAGGATCCAAGAAGGAAGGCCAGTAAGGTGTGAGGAAAACAAAGTGGGTGTGATGTCCTAGAAGCCAAGGCAAGAAAGGGTTTCAAGGAGAAGAATGTTATCAACTGGGTCAAATGCTGCTGTTCCGGCAAGTCAAGTGAGGCCGGAGAAAGGAGCCCCTGACTTAGCAACATGCAGCCTTTGGTGACATTGAGAAGAGCAGCAAAGGTCAAAAGCAGAGAGCACGGCTGAGTGGTTTGAGAGGCTGGACACCCCTTATTTTATTTTAGCAATGTCATTCTCTTGGCTTGGCAACTTCTTAGGTGGGTACCTGATGGAGAAAAGGTCCCTTTTTAAAAGTGCTTCCATGGTGTTCTGCCTTTGCATGGCTTTTCTCCTTCGTTTTGTGGATTCAAGTGTTTTTCGTTTTTTGTTTTCTGTTTTTTCCAGAAAACTTATATTGATGGAAGCCTCCTTTGGGCAAAGGCATGGTGCTAGCTGGTGTGCTGGGTTAGCAGGGTAGAGGGAATTCAGAGAAATAGGAGGTGTAATTCCAGTGGTTGCTCTGGTGCCCATCACACTTCCCTTTCGTTCACTCTGGAAACATGTTTCACTGTGGTCTGGATATAGCTGAGGTTGCCTCACCCCCAACCAAGACTGGGCAGGTGACCTAGGCTTAGCCAACCAGAATGCTGGCTCTCCTCTGCCACAGTGATTGGTCCAAGGGCCAGCAGCCACCATCACACCGAAAGCTCCACCCTACAGCACCTGCATCCAATAGGGTACCTGGCTTGGGGAGGACTGAGATGTGAGTGGCTAGAATGGGGAAATTTTCAGCTTCCCCGAGAGGACCCAACCTGGCAGTGTACATAGACGGGAGGCTGTGTGCCCTCCAGAGGGCAACTGGCAGGCTCAACCAGCGAGCAGGAAGTTGTGACTACAGGGAGATCCCTGGCAGAAGGGCAAGCCACACAGGGAACCTCCCTTTCTGACTTGGCCTCCCCCAACCGCTGACTTGGAACTTCACTGGAGAGACCTCGAAAATGGCCTGGCTGTTTTGCATTATCAGCAACTATTACAAAGCCTCATGATAAATGGTGGCCTGTTTCCTCACTTCTGTTTTCGAGGGCACCACAAAAGGACATCACACTCCATAGTCATGCTGGGCCAGAACCCCCCCTGCCCCCATCCTCTCCCCTCCCCCCAAGTAAGATTCTCCCCAGAGCATGATTGATCACAGGAATGGCAGGTCTCCAGCTGAAGCTGGGGAGAGAGGAAGGGTGGGCAGTGGGATTAAAGTGGATGGAAAAGTTAAAAGAGGGAGAATTTTTATTTTTGCAATGTGCCCCTCTGCTAACCATTATTTTAAAGCTTCCTGAATGGAAACGAATCAGGAAACAGCAGTGGGACTAATAAAATCATACTGGGGAACAGCTGGGGATAGCATCAGTGATCATTAATAATACCACTATTGTGTGGGACCTTTGGTCATACATAAACTTGGCTAAAATCCTTTTTTTCTCCCAATGTCCCCAAGTTTTTTTGTTTTTTGTTTTTTGTTTTTTGGAGGTTTTTTTCGGACAATGAGAGTGTAATTCCAAAAGTTAAGTGACTTGCCCAAGGTCATCCACACTGGATCAAGACAGAGCAAGAAGTTAAAATTATGTCCTTGTAATTTAGTTTCTTTACCCCTCCAGACTGGATGTGCTTAGCTTTCCTGGCTGTGCCCTTCCGCTGCCCCTCTGCCTGGGGTGGAGTCAGCTCATTTTCAGTTTCAGTGAACAAGGCTAACAATGTTACTTTCAACACTAAGCCAGAAGATGAATGTCCTAGAACGAATCCCCATTGCCTTTTCTGGCAATTGACCTTGTTGACCTGGCCTGAAAATTGCCTTAAGCAAAAGCACTTCAGACCTTAAAGAATTTATTTTCTTTTATTCTCCTCTCCCTCCTTTGTCGCAGGGACTTTTGTCCACCTGGTCCTCAGTTTTTAAAAAACACACATTGATTTTAGCTTCTCTTTCTGTTCATTTGCTCATTCATTCATTAACTAAATTTATGAAGCATAAATATTTATTGAACACTTACTATGGACCAGTGCCATGCTAAGTTCTGGAAGGACAGTGGCGCAACCCAGTAAGGGGGTTAGGAAATCTTTCCCTGTGGGAAGGACTGATTAACTGGGACTTGAAGGATGAGTAGGCTTTAGCCAGGTGAAGAGGGGCTGGAAGAGAATCCCAGGACAGCAGGTATACCTGGCGGCAATAGGAAGCAGGGTCCCTCAGAGAAGTGCCCAGTAAGCCAGGTGGAGGACGGAAAGATAGACAGACTATAGAGGCATGAAGCCTGTTAAGGGGTGTTGACTTTCTCCCAAGAACCGTGGGAGACTGGAAGAGTTTTAAATACACAAGCTTCTAGCTCCATCTCTCTCTCATCCTAGAACTCTAACGGCTATGGGAGAAAATCAAATGTGTTTTGATAAATACCTGAGTTCCCAGGCCCTGGCCACTCCCATGCATCTTTAACTGTGGGTGTGAATTCCCCCCAGGCCCTCTGATTACAATAAGAGAGGAGGGGGAGTCCTGAGAGGTAGAGATCATCCCTTGGCAAGATCTAATTTCAAGAATGACCCTGAACAGAAAAATTGTTGAGAATCCCAGTGACCAAAGCGATCCAAAGAAGGGAACAAGGGGACACGCACACCGGGAAGGAACAGTCCTAAAATTCTGTGATCCAAGGCCAAATTCCACTAGCTCTTCACAAGGCACCGGGCCACACTCCTAACTGTGCGGGGAACCAAAACACAGTGACCCGCCTTGTCTCCCGCTGACTTGTTTTAGGTGTGTCCTTGAGATTCCAGCACTGATTCTCCACTCAGGGAGTGCAATCTTGGAACGTGCTCCTTTTTTTAACCTTTGGCTTTGCCTTTTCACACATGTACACCCCAATTCCAGAGCTGCCCCTGTTGAAACCATTTTCATCATTGCTCCTGCTGCTTCAAAGCCATTTCCTCTGTAGCCCCCGGAGAGAAACTGTCTTGTCTGGGGCCTCCCTGGCACTGGAAGAGAGAGAAGCCGAGTCTTATTGTTCACTAGGCATAATGGTCCTGCCTCAGGACCTTTGCTCGGGCTACACATCAGCCTGGACACTTTCTCGAGATACCTGCCTCACGTCGAGTCTTTGCTTATCTATTGCCTTCTTACTAAGGTCCTTTCTATCCTATTTAATACCACCCACCTGCTGCATATCCTCCTCACCCTACTTTCCTTTTCCTTTTTTCTATACATCTGTCTTAGAATACACTATGTAATTTACTTACGTACTGCGCTCACTGTTTATTGTCTGTTTTATCCAACTAGAATACAAGCTCACCAAAGGCATGGGAGTGTCCCAAGTACATAAAGCAGTGCTTGCATGTGGTGAGTGTTCACTGAGTATTCACTGAATGCTTTTCCAGCAGGATGATGCATTATTTTCTCCATATTACTTTCATGCTTCGTTGGCGGTGGACGCTGACATCATCAAGGTGCATGCACAGGTAACATCTCCGCTCCAGGGTCCTCTGAGGTACCCTCAATATTCGGTCAATTCTCCTTAGACACATAGGAATGAAATGAGGTATAAGGAATTGGTCTCTGGTGGGCACTGAGCATCAAGGTGAAAAGGTTTGATGCCCAGAGGCAGATGTATAAACAAATGCTTTTAAAATGGGCCCAGGGGATTACTGAGCCCTGAGAATTGCCTGTTGGTACGAACTCACGAAGTCAGGAGGTGGCAGGCAGCAAACACTGACCACACTCCAATCAACAAGGTCAGCGAAGAATTTACATGCAGGAAGTCATCTATTTTTAATATTGCAATTGCTTTCCTGTTTTCCTTTATTTGGTATGTTACCACAGGAGCCCCATTCCAAGAGTTTTGTTTGAACGCTTTCCTCTCCCATTTTTCTTTTTTAAATTTGGATGCAGCCTGGTATTTCCAGAGAGCAAACGTTCTCCTATTATTTAAAGAAAATCGGGAGGCCGGGTCATCTGTCAGGCTGAACAATGCTGGACTGATGTAAAGTGTGAGGGTCACAGAGGTTGGAGATGCTAAAGGGTCGGGCCGAAAGTGAGCTGTCTTCTGGGGGATGGTGTGAAAGGGTGTGCCGCAGGCAGAGAGGGGCTGCTTGTGTGCTGGGTGAGCCAACCCAGGGAAGCAGGAGGTTTCTTGCCAAACTGGCAGGACTTGAAGTGAGTCCCCAATGGTCTAGTGCCCACCCCCGTCCTACCTCACCACACCCCCATGGTGCGAGAGGGAAACATTCCTTTCATACCCAAAACAGTCTAAGCCCCTCCTGGATGTATTTTTCTGGCCAATTATATGTTATTTAGCTGAGGTTTTATAGACTTTGTATTTTCCAAGCACCGAAATTGCAAAGTTTCCCAACTGTTTGATTATAACTCCACAATCAACCCTGTTTGCATTACCCTTTCATTAGCCCTTTGCAGGGCCATGACTGGCAAAGCCTGGGCGGGCACACAGGCAAAAGCAGTCAAGAGATTTTTCGGAACACAGATTCGTTATTGTAATGAAGTTAACGTTGAGCTACATCTGGGCCTGGCTAACAAGGTTCACTGGGTCCCAAGTCCACAGGACGGTCCTCCTTTCTGTGTGGCTGAAAGACTTGGATTTGAGCTGATGGACTGTTGTTCATTCTTGGAGTTTACTCCCCGGTCTTCCACCGGCCTCCCCGGCCCTGGTTATGTGGCATTTCAGCTCCACTGAAACAGTCCCAAGGAAGGCACTTCCCTCTCAGGGAAGCGGCCCTGGACATCCTGCTCTGACCTTGCAGATGTTTCCTTAATTTCTCCTGGAAATCTTGATGGTCCTGTGCCGCAAGTCCTAGATTCTTGCCTCTCCCCACCTCCTTTCTGCGATCCTTGTTTGGTGTCTCTGAGTCATATTCAGAAGTCCAGCATGGGTTCCTTTTTGCTGGTGGCCGGCTTTACCTATTTTTCTGGTGACTTTGGCAGACTCTTAAGGGAAACGTTTTCGTAGAACAGAAAGACTTTAAGCGCACTCGTCTCTCACAGAGACCAGGATTAACATTGCAACTAAGACAGAAACAACACCGAATTTTTTGTAGTCAAAGTGATTTCAAACGTTAACCCATGAATCCAAATGGAGTTGTGCAGTGAGCAGTGCTAACCCCGTATTAGAAAAAAGAACCTGTCAAGGTTAAATAATTCATTGCCGATCAGGGCAGAAGCCCAACAGGGAACTCTCACCACCAGTACCATCTCCAGAACCGGAGTTACCTTTTAGGAAAACAAAGCATTCCACTCTGTAAGAGTAAAGCAAATATCCCCTTGTTCTAGACACTCACCACTGTTGTCTCAGGCATCCCTATGCTTTGAAAAAAATTGTATTATTTGAGCCAGAATGGGCTATTAATATCCCATAATTTGTTCAACAAATAATACAGGAAATACATATAATAAAATATAGGCATAAAACTGAATAACAGGGTCAGAGACATGTAAATTAGAACAAGTGCAGAGTGAAGATGAGGGAATCCAGAAAATCTTACCAAGTTACAGTAATTGAGCAGTAAATTTGCCTCATAGCCTCCTGATGGCCAAAGCAAAGAAAGAAATATGGTCATTTACACAGATGTTATTATCCACTAGGGAACAAAATTACCCTTTCCTCCGGAAACAAAGCTTTTTGCTTTTAGTTCTGAAGGATATGTCTCATGGAAGGCTTCAGCAAATGAAGTAACATTTTCATAAAGTTATCTATTTCAAGATATATCCATGAAGTGAAATCTTGGGTAGATTGCATAATCTCTCTGAACAGCAGTTTTCCATCATGTCCATCCATTTTAGGGTGTCTATCACCCATGCCTGGGCAGAGGTAAAGCTGATTCATTTCAATAACTGTATCTAAAGATTTCATGTGTGAGGCACTGTGCTATGTGATCCAGGAATATAAGATTTTTAAAAAGATATGGTCTTGGTCCTCTGGGTCCATAGCCCAGTGAGGGGGGGGGGCACATAAATACACAAATAATTACCATACAATGTAGCTTGTTGTCTTATCTGTAACAGAATACCATAGATTGGGTGGCTTAAACAACAGACATTTATTTCTCACAGTTCTGGAGGCTGAGAAGTTAAGATCGAGGCACCAGTGTCTGGTGAGAGCCTTCTTTCTAGTCTGCAGATGGCCATCCTCTTGTATCCTCACATGGTAGAGAGCAGAGGGACAGCAAACTCTCCTCTCACTTCTATAAGGGCACTTATCCCATTCACAAGAGCTCCACCCTCATGACCCACTCACTTCCCAAAGTGCCCCCACTCCTAATATCATCCCATCAGGGGTTAAGATTTCAACATATGAATTAGGGGGACACAAATATTTAGTCCATAATACTTGTGTTTAGGAGTGTTACAAAGTGTGAACAAAGAGCTGTTGGGTAAATTCATTTTCCAAAGAAATTTCCAATACCCTTTTGATATAATTGTGTTATGAGGCTGGGCGCGTACATATCTGAAACTGCTTGGGAATGACAATAGCTATAGACCCAAGGATTTCTCTGACTGACTTGGTAAGAAATGTGTCAATCCCTAAAGTGACCTCTCTAGCCAAGGGTACAGTACTCTCTGTAGGCCACATGCCCACCCTGGTAGCCCAGACTGGGACCAGAGTGGGGTGACTGTCCAAGGGGAGGTGTGGGTTCTGTTACCCAAATCAAAGCTGCTGGGAAGCTCAAAGCCACAAATGTCCACTATCTGGTTTTCCCTTCTTCAAACACGTCCCCTATTTGCTAACCTGGATAATTTAGTTTTTTCTGGGCTCCCTGCAACCCAGATTCAGTTGTTATCTCTAATTGAACTCGGGAAGACAGAGCAGATATACAGCATTCACTTTTCTTATTATTGGGAGAGAAACAGTTAATTGTAAGGAAGCAACAGTTCTGCTCTCTTCTGGCTAAAGCAGCTTAATTTATAAAATGTTTCCTATCACTTTGCTGCTGTTACCAAGGGAGCTCGATGGAAACCCTCCAGCACTTGTGTAATTCCTTAAATCCTGCACTCCTATTAGCCACCAAACCCTGCTTGGGTCACTTGACCCCAGAAGAGCAACGCTGAAAAAACGAGACGGACACACTGGAGCCTCACTGTGAAAAATTCATCAGCTCTTGATATGAATTATGGCATAAGACAGAGGAACACTCTCACATATATCCTGGTGGGGCTTGAGGGCTGCATCTTCGACCTACATTCTTTTTCTTCTCCCAACCTGGATCGGATGCCCACTCTTATTCCGTCTCACACTCCAAGCGTGGGAGGGTGGGCAGCTGGACGAAGCTCGTCAGGGAAACATGCCTTCCCACTCAGACCACATGGTGCTGTCCTGACTCTCTCTATCAGTCCAGGGAACATAGGAACGGTGGCACGGATACTGTGAAATAATAGTACTCAAACATGATTTTTTTTCCCCAAAGCCAATCTACACTGCATGTGGAATTCCATCATTGTAATGAATGCTTGAGTTGTATTAACCATCGCACATATATGCAGAACAGGCTTACCTGCTTAATTCTGTTAGGCTACAAATCACTTTTCTCTCATCTCCAAACACCGGCTGAAAAAATCCCTCAAAGGTGTTCCCTCTTGGGCTTCGCTGGTGGTGCAGTGGTTGAGAGTCCGCCTGCCGATGCCGGGGACACGGGTTCGTGCCCCGGTCCGGGAAGATCCCACGTGCCGCGGAGCGGCTGGGCCCGTGAGCCGTGGCCGTGGCCGCTGAGCCTGCGCGTCCGGAGCCTGTGCTCCGCAACGGGAGAGGCCACAACAGTGAGAGGCCCGCGTACCGCAAAAAAAAAAAAAAAAGGTGTTCCCTCTGAACCCCGAATTCAACATGTCTATGAGACTTCCGTATGACCAAAACCTCAGAATTATCTTTGTTATCTCCATTTCCTGTTCTCTAATTATGTATCAGTCTATCAACCTATCTTCCCCTCAACAAGTATCTCCTGAGCTCCTTCCATGTGGCTGGCACTGTGCAAGGCCCTGGGAATATGACGCGGAGGAAGAGAGGACATGGTTCCTGCCTCATGGAGGCTCCCGTCTGATAGAAGAAACAGGTGTTACCCCAAATCATCATAGACACAACTAAGAAATTACAACCAGGACAAGTGCTAAAAGGAGAAATAAGCTCAGTTGATGCTTCTTTCATAATTACTCCTGAGTTTATTTTTGCTTTCCCACCATGGCCATGTACCTTGACCAGGATTTATCACCTCATGTCTAGATCTCTGCAATAAACCTCCTGTTCTATTCCCCTACTCAGCACAGTATGAGGACTCCTCATTGCCAACACACCTTGGACCTTTTTTGGACCTGGGTGCCTCATTCTTTGAATGGTCCTTCCTATCTTACCCACTCACCATTGTTGTCTCTCCAAATTCTATCACTATTTAAGACCCAGCAGATACAAATGAACTTATTTACAAAACAGAAATAGACTCACAGACAAAGAACACAAACTTATGGTTACCAAAGGGATAGAGGGATGAATTAGAAGTTTGGGATTTAAAAAAACACACTACTATACACACACACACACACACACACACACACACACACACATGGAGTAGATAACCAACAAGGACATACTGTATGACACAGGGAACTATACTCAATATCTTATAATAACATATAATGGAAAAGAATCTAAAAAAGAAATATATATATATATATATATATATATATATTCTCTGCTTATTTTGTGAATCTAGGCAGTGGGCTCTAGGGATCTGCCTGAAGCATTTGCTTATTGTTCCCATCTTCTTCTGAGCCAGCATGTCCTGGACCCCACTTTAATTCCTCAAATCATAATAGACACAAATAAGGAACTATAACCAGGACAAGTGCTAAAAGAAGAAATAAACTCAGTTGATGCTTCTTTCATAATTAAACTCGTGAGTTGTTTTCCCTTCAGCATGGCCATACACCTCGACCAGGATTTACCATATATTTGCTGTATACCTGAAACTGACACAGCATTGTAAATCTTCCCAGACCGGGGCACAAACCCGTGTCCCCTGCATCGGCAGGCGGACTCTCAACCACTGAGCCACCAGGGAAGCCCAGAGTGGCATATCTTATATACTGTGGTCATTTGTGTGGATCTTCTCTCCTGTTAGTTTGTAAGTGCCTGCAGGGCAAGGACTCCATGTTCCATGTAGTGGTCACTTGCCATAATTTTGGCTGTACCAGAATCTGAAGTTCCTTTCCATATTTTGGGAATTGAGTCTTTGTTAAAGACCCAACCCACATCCTACTACAGAATTCCCCAGGCAGTCATGTTCCCAGGCTTCTTTGTTGTTAGGGTTTGGACATGGGGCTTACGTTCTTCCAGACAGATGCCCCAAACAGAGAGCTAATGATACAAAGGAGCAAGGATATCAAAGATGCTCTCTGGTGGAGGCTGCAGCCCAGCAGTGGTGGCAGTGTTGATGGCATCTTCCAGTGCCCATGATGGTGGGGGGTCAGTGGCAACAATTTCCTCACCAGATTGGATCTGTGAAATGACTTTAGTGTTTCTCCCTGTTGGCATAGCCACATCTCTCCAGGATTCTGTGAGCTACTCAATATCCTTCTATGAATCCCTTCCTGCTTAACTCAGCTGCAGTCTGTCTTAGTCTCCAAAGATAGTAACACAGAGCCTCAGTCATTGTTAAGAACTTTGTAAATATTTGTTGAATAAATGAATAAACTTATTTTTGCTAGCTGTAATAGCCTAAAACTGTGTTTCCTCATCCATGAATTGGCTAATAATTCCTACCCCAAAAGGATGCTGTAAGAATTGCATGAGAAATGTATGCACAGCAGCTAGCACATAGTAAGTAAGCAATAAAGAGTAATTTTGGGGTAGAAATAGGGATCTGATGATGATGATAAGGATAGATCAATGAATACTCCCCGCTTGCACAGGAGGAGAGAATTTGAGAAAGTTCTGTCAGGGACACGTGCTTAACTTCTAAACTTGCTTCATGTCATCCATATTTAAATGTTGGTTGCCTTTGTGTTTCCAAGAAATCTGAAAATCTGAGGGTTGTATGCCTGGGCTTGGCACCTGGCTGGACCAGTGAATGCAAGTCCATGTGAAAACTCACCTGAGGGTGTACTGTAAAGAAGTGTTTCTTTTGACATCATTATATCACCTTGACAGCCTCGGAAAAAAGCCAGTGTTTCGGGCTCCCCTGGTGGCGCGGTGGTTGAGAGTCCGCCTGCCGATGCAGGGGACACGGGTTCGTGCCCCGGTCCGGGAAGATCCCACACGCGGCGGAGCGGCTGGGCCCGTGAGCCATGGCCGCTGAGCCTGCGCGTCCAGAGCCTGTGCTCCGTAACGGGAGAGGCCACAACAGTGAGAGGCCCGCGTACTGCAAAAAAAAAAAAAAAAAAAAAGCCAGTGTTTGACGCAGGAGTCTAACTCACGAAACCAAGGTTAAAGAACACCAAATCTTGAGCTAAAAGACTTTTTCAAAGAACCAGAGCACCCCTTGCAGGACAAGAGAGGAACCTGAAGAATGAAAGTACGGTCAGGCAACCATGTACCTGCAAAGAAGAGAAATCAAAGGGTTCAAGCAAACAGCAAGTTGAGAATAGCTTCCAGCTGACCAGACAGTGAAGAAGCAAAAGTAGATTGCAGCCCAGCTCTGAAACCAGTTGCTGAAAAGAAAGGACAGTCTTAAAAATGTGTGACGTGGCAAAGACTCCTGGTCAAATAAACTGTTACTTATTTATGCCTCTACCAAACAGATGAACAACTCTCACATTTTCATACCCGGGGTTAGTGTTTTTGGTATTTTGTTCATCGTGTTTTTTTTTTTTTTTTTTTTGCATTGTTTGACTTTTTAAGAATATGGTATTTAAATATTATTTATGTTGATTGCTGACTTTTGGGGGAATCCCCCTAAATTTTTCTCCTCACTGGCCTTACCTTGGTCCTGGCCTGGCTCATACCAAATTGTAGTTGGCAAATATTCCCGCATAGGATCACATTCACTCTTCATGGCAATCCGACAGGGAGGTAATGCTATCTCCATTTTATGGTGAAATAAACTAAGCCACTGGAAGATTCAGTGTCTTGCCAAACTTCATGCAGCTAACTGAAAATTTTAACCTGTTCGAGTTGAATTTGAACACCAGCTGCATTCTTACTCCCAAAACAAAACTGTAGTCTAGGACAATAGACAAAGGACAGCATAGGGAATCGGGTAATACTGGATTGAAACATATAAAATTCATTCTGAGCAGTATTATAATTGAAATTGAGATAACTGTATGCTTAAAGCAGAATGACTATAAGTTTCCAAGGAATTACTTTCCAAGGAGTACTTGACATGTGACTCTTCAAAAGTCCTGTTGAATAAAATGTTTCTATGATATTCTCTTTTCCAAAGAAACATCTTTCTCCACAAATTCTTTAAGCCATCGGTTCTATTTGGCATGCAAGCCAGTTCAAAACCCTACTTGTGCTCTCCTGGTCCATCATAGCAACCTGCTTTAAGTATTCATTTCTTCCTTAGTTAAAACCAGGAATTGGTTTCCCTTGGATACACACCGTCAAAGCCAGTTTTAATTAAATTTCTGAGAAAGTTGGCAGAATGAAGGAAAAACATTTGACTGCCCAGACAATCTTCATGAGAACAATATCCATAAGTTCTACAGAAAATTGTTTTCATTATTTTATAATTATAGCTCATTCTCACTCACATGCTTATCTACAGAGAGCTTTCGGAAGCATATAGGCGAGAACCTGAAAAAACTCCAGCCAGCTGAACTTTGCCCAGAGGTGGAAACACCCCTGACGGGCCCTTACGGCACAGACTTTAGCACTGAGGGTATTCAGGAGAGACAGGGCTCCCTTTCAAGTGCTTGCTTTGCAGTTTCAAAAGCGCAGCTCTTCAGTAGGGAGACTGGTGGATGAATCTGCCATGGACGATCTCAGAAAGGGAACACATTAACTCTTTCACGCGTGTGCTTCCAATCTGGGTTTTAGTGATGCTAAGAGAGCTCAGAATTATATGTGGAGTCTCCTCGTGTAGCCCAATTTTTACTGCAGAGAGAGGATCCCCGTAAATTAAGGGGATGCATGATTGTGACAGGGATACTCTCTTTAGATATCTTTGAGGAATTCACTGTTATTAAATACACTTGAAAAACATAGTTAAATGTTCCCAAAGGGAAAGGCTTGTCTATGTTAAATATCCTCAGTGAACTGATCATTATTTATTTATTAAACAAATAATAATTGATTGATGGTTCAGGCAGTGCTCCAGGAGTTGGGGATAGAGCAGTGACTGAGGCAACCAAAATCTTGGCCTTCTTGAAGCTTCCATTCTAAGGGAAATAAGAAACAAGTGACTAAGGGTTTCCCTGGTGGCGCAGTGGTTGAGAGTCTGCCTACCGATGCAGGGGACATGGGTTCGAGTCCTGGTCTGGGGGGATCCCACACGCCACGGAGCAACTGGGCCCGTGAGCCACAACTGCTGAGCCTGCGCGTCTGGAGCCTGTGCTCTGCAACAAGAGAGGCCGCGATAGTGAGAGGCCCGCGCACCGCAATGAAGAGTGGCCCCCGCTTGCCACAACTAGAGAAAGCCCTTGCACAGAAATGAAAACCCAACACAGCAAAATTAAATTAATTAATTAATAAACCCCTACCCCCAACATCTTCTTTAAAAAAAACAAAAAACAAACAAAAAAGAAACAAGTGACTAACAAAATTTCAGGTACTGATGGGAAATAATGTTAGCGGCAGAGGATAGAGATTGATAGGGTGTTGGGGGCAGCCTATTGTAGATGGGATGTTCAGGGAAGATCTTTTCAAGGACATTTGAACAAATACCTAAATGACGTGAGTGGGTGAGCCATGTGAGAATCTGGGGGAAGAGCCTTCTAGACGGAAGGATCTTTTTTTGTTGTTTTTTGAATTTTATTTTATTTATTTTTTTACACAGCAGGAAGGATCTTCTAGAATGTGAACTCCATGAAAATAGAAACTTTGTTGTTTTCACTGTATCCCCAGATACAATGCCTGACACGTACTAAGCATTTCATACATCCTTATTGAGTTTTTGCTGGTGCGAAAGCCTTAATGTGGGAACTGTTGAAAAGAGCAGCACGGCCAGTGTGGTGGGAGCTGAGGGATCAGGGAAAGGGTTAGGTGTGAGGTTGTCATTTTGCTTCATTTGTAATGGCCAAAACTTGGAAGCAACCAAAACGTCCTTCAAAAAGTAAATGAATAAATAAATTTTGATACATGCAGACAATGGAATATTATTTAGCACTAAAAAGAAATAACCTATCAAGCCATGAAAAGACATGGAGGAACGTTAAATGTATATTGCTAACTAAAAGATGCCAATCTGAAAAGGCTGCATACTATATGATCCCGACTCTATGACATTCTGAAAAAGGCAAAACTATGAGACAGTAAAAGGATCAGTGGTTGCCAGAGGTCGCAGTGGGGTGGGGGAGATAAATAGGCAGAGCACAGAGGATTTTTAGAACACTGAAAGTACTCTGTATGACACTATAATGATGGATACATGTCATACATTTGTCCAAACCCATAGAATGTATGACAAGATTGAACCAGAATGTAAACTATGAACTTTGGGTGATTAAGATATGCCAATGTATGTTCATCAACTGTAGCAAATGTGCCACCGCGTTGGGGGATGTTGATAGTGGGTGAGGCTATGCATGTAAGAGGCCCGCGTACCGCAAAAAAAAAAAAAGAAACGAATACTTAGAATCTCAGTGGAGAAAATATGAAACTCTATTAAGAGACATAAATACAATATAAGTAAATGAAGAGTTATTCTGTACTCTTGAATGGGATAACTTAATATAATAAAATGTCAGTTCTTAGCAAAGAAAGCCATAAATTCAATGAGATCCCAATGAAATTCCAGCTAGCTTTTCTTTTTAGAAACCCAACAATTTTATGTAAATTTGATAAGGAAGTTTAAGGATCCATGAGTAACCAAGTCAACTTTGAAAAAGAAGAGCAGAGGGTGGGGGAATGGGGGCTCGCTTTACCACAAAGTCATAGTAATAAAAACAGTACAAGTCTGATAAAAGAACAAATAGACCAATGAAACACAATTGGGGCTCAGAGAGAGAACTCTATTGCTGTCTAACACCACGTTCACGGATGGACTGTAGCTAGATTAAGACCTAAACATACAAAGGGCAAAACATAAAGTTAATAGAAGATACGAGGGAGAATATCCTTGTGACTCAGAGATGGGAGCAAAGTTCTTCAACAAAAGCCCCAAAGTTACAAACCATGAGTCTAAAGTGTATGGATTTGATTACATCATAAATAAGTTTTTCTGTTCAATGAAAATAATCATGGACAAAGGTAACAGGCAGAGAACAGGTAGTAAGCTTGTGAATTCCAATAGACATTCAGTCAAAGGAAAAAAACACTGGATTTGTAAGAAGAGAAAACATAATATGATATCCAGTCTGTGATGAGATGCTCAGACTCACTGAGCTTTGCAATAAATGCAAATTAAAACCAAAATCTATTACTTTATTCAGATTAACACAAATTACAAAGTGGGAGCTCAAGCTGAGGGTTGTGGAGAGGTGGGGATGTCAAGATCCTTAATTCCTGCT
>NW_006776097.1:1091428-1097121 GCF_000442215.2 Lipotes vexillifer
CTGGTGGCTGTGTGGACTGGTACAGCCGGGTTGGATAGCCGTCTGCCCTATTTGGTCAAGTTAAGACTAAATATATCCTGTGACCCAGCCATTCTACTGAGGAATCCAGAGGTTTGTTGTGGGCTGTATATCTGGGTGCCTGTGCCAGGGAAAGTCTGACAAAGGCCCACGAGGGGACATATACGAAGATGTTCATTGTTTTTCAGGGAGGTGGAGGCCATCTGGGGTCCCTCACTGGGAGAATGGAGAAGCGTTTGTAGTGGATATCCTCTAGGGAGTATTATAAAGCAGTGGTTAACCCAGGCTTGATATATGCTTAGCAACATGGAGAGACCTTTGAACCAGAACGCTGAGTGAAAAAGTGAGAAACAGAATGAGGTATATGGTGCAATACGATTTGAGTACATTGAAAATACCTGCATAGAGACATCAATATTTTTTTTCACAAGAAATACATAATTTCGTACATACCAGAAAGGTATGGAAAGAAGCCTTGCATGGATCATTGTGATGATGCATCATGAGCTGAGGATTTGGATTTGAGATCTAATGTGGAATTTACAAAAGAAGGAAGAGAGGGAGGCAGGAAGGAATGAAAATGGGGGGTGACTCTAATCCAGGCCCTCCTGCTGAGCCAGTTGGTATCTGGTGAGGCTGTCTTAAAGGGTGATCCTCAAAGAGGGTGGTCCAAGGCCTTACCATACAAGGCTGGCCTTGAGGAAGTGGCTTATTGAAGAAATAATTGAAAGAAGGGCATTTGGGGCAAATCTATCCATGAAAGAGTCCAGACAGGAGAAGAATGTAGAGACCGGGTGGCCAGAGGTAGATGAGCCGTTTGGGAATCCTGTTTACCTAGTCAGGTGCCAGAAGCAGAGTGGCTTCTGCACAGTTGGGAATAGAGACGTGTGCAAAGTTGATCCATGGGATTCAGCCAGGGTGTTGAGGGATACAGGAAAGACACCTCTGGACCAAGTTTACGGATGCCATGCAGTGGTGAGGGCACTCACCATTCACCATCCACGGCTTCTGGCAGCCCACGTGGTTTCAAAGGGGCCCAAAACTGGCCAGATAGATTTGGACTGAAAGGTATACTGTAGGTACAATAATTCCAAGTGAATTAAAAATGTAAAGTAAGGCCCACAGGTGCATAGTTAAGGGAATTAAGTTGCAGTAAAAGAATGAATAAGGGGGGCTTCCCTGGTGGCGCAGTGGTTGAGAGTCCACCTGCCGATGCAGGGGACACAGGTTCATGCCCTGGTCCGGGAAGATCCCACATGCCGCGGAGCGGCTGGGCCCGTGAGCCATGGCCGCTGAGCCTGCGCGTCCGGAGCCTGTGCTCCGCAACGGGAGAGGCCACAACTGTGAGAGGGCCATGCACCGCAAAAAAAAAAAAAAAAAAAAAAAAAAAAGAATGAATAAGGTTGTACATGTACTGAAACACTTCCCTAAAGGGCCTGAAAATCTTGTAAAGTAAAGCTCCAGGTAATGCATTGAAACAATTCTCTGATATATAAATGTTTATAGCCAATCTCTGTATGTTTGATTTTTCTATAAAGAAAACCACTCCTAAGTATTACTTTTAAGCCTCCTTTTAGGTATCTCTATCTATCACTATGTTCCAGAAGCAGAGGCTTTAAATTGTTTCTTAACTCAGATCTCCATATTCTAGGCTAGGCAGCCCTTAATAAATAATTTAAATTATTCATGTGCTTGGTCTTTAAGGACCAGTAAGTACTCAGCATGTCACCATGGAAACCAGCACAAGTGCTGTCAGGCTCTATCAGTCTTCTACATCTGAAACGCTCCTGCTGATATGACCGTTGAAGATTGGAGACCCAGATAGTAACTGGCATGAATTCCAAATATAAGTCAATGATCCCAAGAGTCTCAAAATGTCCTTCAGGGATGCCTGCACACATCAGAAAGGAGAGTAACCATGGATCCCTTAAACAGACTTTTCTTCCTTCCGTGATGTGGTGAGAAATATCTTGTCCATGCCTAGACCTTCCCAGTCTACCTTTTCAGCATAGATATGGATATTCAGTATGAGAACCTCTGGGGCTCTGTCTTTAGAGGAATTCCTTTCGTGGTGCACTGTATACAGGGATCAAGGGCCAGAATCCGCGCAGAATTGGAGAGAGCCTGGCAACTACCAGAGTGGGGATAGATAGTGTTTCTTAAGTAACTCCATAGTAACATTCACTGACTCTACCATTACAGGAAAGAAACACTGCTCACTCCAAGCTGGCTTTTAAGAAATACAGTGCTCGATTGTATGTAAGGTGTTAAAAATTATCCCATGCCAACTACAAGACTAATACGCCACCATCCTTAATGTGACGCCTTCCCCCAGCTGCTTCAGCACCTCATCCGCTCCTGCAGATGCATCATGGGTGTCAGAGATGGACGGAGCTGTCTGTTTTCCTCACAGATTAGTGAAGCCTTGGCATGGATCAGGACTGGTTCTTAGCCAAGTGTTTGGAAACCAAGTATAAATGAGCTGCTTGCCTAATATATTATCAAGAATAAGTCATTTTCTCCTTTTTCATTCTCAGCCTAGCATCTTGCTGATTTCTTGTTTTCAACATTCCTTTTACATATAATAAATGAGATCTACACTCCTCTCCCCTATAATTTACCTGTTTGCCTAAAATACTTTCAGTTGTAATTATTTCCTTCATTTTTCTTTTTCCCCTTGTGTTATCAGATTCTTGACTTTTTTTTTTTTTTTTTGCGGTATGCGGACCTCTCACCGTTGTGGCCTCTTCCGTTGCGGAGCACAGGCTCCAGATGCGCAGGCTCAGCGGCCATGGCTCACGGGCCCAGGCGCTCCGTCGCATGCGGGATCTTCGCGGACCAGGCCCCCTACATCGGCAGGCGGACTCTCAACCACTGCGCCACCAGGGAAGCCTCAAATTCTTGATATTTTACGAGGATGGCTTTAAGAGGTTAGGTTTCCCCTTATTGTTGTCATCTTTGAGACTTGTTGCTAACATCTGGTATTCTCATAATTCCTTTAAGTCAAGAAGCTTAACCTGCTTTGCATAGTACCTCTAATTCTCTAAGATAGCATTTTTCTATTAACAGAGGGGGAGGCATGCACTCTGTATCAAGGCCCAGACCTGGTGATTTGGGTGCTGACGTTTCTCTCACAACTTCTCCCAAGTTGCAAGCTTCTCCTTGGAGACTATGAAGTTGAGTGATGGGTCAAGTTTGCCTGGGGACTCTTGAATATGAACTCCTGGCTGCATTATCCAGACTCATTGCTTTCTTTACAAAACAACTTGTCTGAAAGGGTCCGGAGAGTCTGTTCTTCCAGTGGTTCACATTATTGTAGTTGTGACTGTCTACAAGAAAGCATTTGCTGTAAACCTAAGATACATTTATTGTTCATTGTAGGGAAAAGATACCATGAAAGGTATTATTCCTTCCTATACAACCACTTTCGTGATAGCTATATTCAGAGTTTTGTTTTGTTTTCTTTTTCCTAGAAAGAGTGAACCTTCCCTAGCTGGCTCTTTCCAGGCAATGTCAAAGATAGCAAACTGTGCTGAGAACACCACCTAGTGTCTAACTTTGAAATTACTGCTGTACTAGAAGAGCACTAATTTTAAGCTTTCTTCATCAACTAACATCAGAGTATATTTTGTTGTGTGTTCCGCTGTATTGATTGTTCCTTTTGATCTTTGCTTTGAAAGTGAATTTGCCCATAATCTGGACTGTTGGCTACCAATGTTGCATATGTTATTATTGTCCAGGTGAGTGCATGATCACACGATTTGGTTTTATTGGGTTTAAGGAGGATTGACTTTAAAGCATGAATTAAATGCTCCTGAAGGTTGATTCTTCAGGACTCAGATTTCACCATTTCCAAGAAGCCTTCTCTGATCTTTCCTCAACCCCATTCTCTGCTGGGCAGTTGCCCCATCTTTTTACTTTTTAAGACTGTGTGTACATATTGTAGCTCTTGTCACTGTGGGCTGTGATTGGTTACTCACCTGTTTCTCATCCAAAAGGGTGCACGTTCCTCAAGGGCTAGCATCAGGTCTCAAGGTCTGTATTATACCCCCCTGAACCCAGCACATGGAGGTGCTCCACATGAATTTGTTGTATGGAATGAATGAATGAATGAATAAGGTTTTCTAAATAAGATTCAAGGCTGATTTTTTTCCTTGTAACTCTCAGCTTTCTTCTATGCTCAGAAAATCATTCTATCTTGAAATAGGTGGATTGAATAAAACTAACAGCTCTAGGTAAGATCATCCTGGCAAGATAATCAAAATCCTGATCTGAGGGCAAAATCTTGAATTCAAAGGTGAATGAAGCTCTGATGACAGGATACATCTGCCTTTCAAAGTCAGATTCCCTGCTCTGTCTAGTAACTCTACAAGGTGGAAACTAACTGTTTTCTCCTTATACCACAGTCTTAATCAGCCCTGACCTGCTTTAAAGGGTCGTTTGCAGCAGGGACCTGAGTACCAAGCTACAAGAGAAAGAGAAATGGGGGAGCCTGGCAAAGAAGGAGCTCTCCCTTCAGGGATGTCCATGTGTCCTTCCTGGAGACCCCCTGCTGGTGCGGGATAATTTCCTGTCATTCTCCCAAATTAAAAACTTTAATCTTCTTAGGAGAGATGCTCCTTACCTAAGCTTAAGGTAATTAATCCCTTGTGTGATATTGGGTAAAATTACCTGATCCTGATTAGTTGGAGTCCTGGAGTCTCCAAAATATGATTTGGGCTATAAAATTTGAGATAAATCGCACACACGGATTCATCAATGGAACTCTGTGCCTCACAATTCCTCTTAGGAAGGAGAGGCAGTTAAGAAGAGATTTGGAGTCATATTCACCTGAGCTCAAAACCTGGCTCTGCTACTTATTTGCTATACGATTTTGATAGAACTACTGACATTGTTAAACCTGTCTTCTCCTCTGTAAAATGGGGCGTAGACGCATAATACCCACTCCTAGGGTAGTTGTAAGGATTCAGTGAGGTTTGCTGCATGTAGCGTGCTTAGCAGACCACCTGGTAAATGAGTACGTGTTTAGCGCAAGTATAGCACCAAAGACTATACCAAAGTAGAGCACCAAAGACTTGCTGTGGGCAACTCTGTTCCCAAATCCTGCAGTGTAGTAATCACACTCCTGTGGACTGGATACAAGACAGCAGGGTTATCTTTCAGCATCTACTGACCTGTGGTTACCAGGGCAATCACCCCCGAAGATCTGCACTCTGGGCTCTGGCTCTTCCCAGCAGCACCAGCACTAAACACGCCATGAGCTCTTGCCTCTCCGTTTCTTGTTTAGCTGAAGCCTCCCTCCACCTCCACCCTCAGCTTCCTACCCTTCAGAACCCCAGCTCCGATGACACTCTCTTTCTGTAGCCTTACCTTGGCACCAAGAACAACAGATGAATCCTTCCCCAAGGACCCTGGACACATGTTATCCGCATGCTCAGTCAGCTGTCTCCCCTGCCAGCTGCTGAGCTCCGGAAACTCAGGGACCACACCTCCTTCATCTTTATCTCTCAGTACTTATTTTACACTTGGGCATCAGCAAATGCTTCTAAAAGCAAATTATATTCAGTGTGTAAACATTTATTTTGTCTAGATGAAACTAGAGAGAACCTTTCCACCTCTTGGCCCCCGTTGCTCTATTCTGGTTACATCCCTGGAAAGAGCAGTGCATAGGGAAA
>NW_006776097.1:1097143-1168693 GCF_000442215.2 Lipotes vexillifer
CCTGGAAGGAGCAGGGCATAGGGAAAGAAGTGTGGGCAGCAATGACCTTTCAACACGGTCTAAGCACATAAGCGAGAAGCAGGGAGATGTGAATTGTGAAATCAGCAATACAACTGGTCCTTGAATAAAGACATGAAGGAAGTCCTCCTGGGACACTACAGACAGTCAGAGTGAAGCTGTCATTTGAGGTGAGTTTGGGCGAGTACTTTGTTCTTTGATATGGACAGCTCTCCCTCAAAGAGTGGTCCATGGGGAGGCACCTCCCCCATCCTCTGGATTTTATATGGATGGAGCTTTGAAACAGTCACTGCTAATTTTTGCCTTCCAAATCCCCTGCCCGTACTGTGTTAAGAGAGCAAAAAAGAATTCATGAAGTTCAAAGGAATGTCAAAGTGGGACAGATCTATAGCATACACAGTGCATCTCAAAGAATACGTCCTTGGAGCCGTAGAGGTCAGTCTTATGGACAGGGCAGCTGTCTCATGTAAGAATGTATTTACACATGTATGCCCAGGAGTCTGGTGGGAGGTTCCAACTGAGATCTTGTTCTGCTCTGGAGCCCACACACAGGTCTCCTGGTGGGAGAAACCTCCGTTTTCCAGGGCCAAGTTCAAATAAGAGATCATTCTTGGTGTAAGACCCTGCAGTTCCAGGGGTGACTGGAGTTAGGTCCCATACTGTGGAGAGATGTAAGCTGGAGGTCGAGGCCAAACTTCCTTTGGGGAATACAAGAAAGAGAGGCCATTTCCTCACCTCTGCCTTCCCCTGGAGGATGGGAGGGCGAGCATGAATGGGCCCTGTCCCCAAAGTTCAGAGAAGGCAAACCCCCAAATTACTTACCGAATTATGAGTTTTGTTAGAAGGGGTGACATTCCCTGTCCTGGGGAGCAGATACCACACTTCCTGACCTCCCTCATCTGAGTAGGGCATAGCCAGGCAGAGATGAAGGGCCAAAGACCACACAGGTGCACGTCCCTGAGGGGCCCCGAAGATGTACTGAGCCTGTGGATTGGGGCTGCAGATGGTATGTGAGACTGGGGGCCACAGGTTTGCCAGGAACTGCCAGAGTGATGACCATAGAAGCACATTCTGTAGGGGAATGCAGATGTAGGGCCAGCATTCGTGGATCAGAAGTCGCTGGAGTCGTGTCTCTTTATTAAGGACTGTTACCATTTCCATCTGTAACCACAGAGGAATCTACAGTTTAGAAGCTACATTAGTGGCCAGGAGTTTACAGAAAGGGGGTAAATATACTTTATCATAACCAGTCTTCAAGAGAGACTTTCCCCACCCCCTGCCTATTTCTTCTCAGATCAATGCCAGAGGAGTAACTATTCGAAAGAGGGCAGAGGAGAAAGGCTCCTTCAAGACTAGTCACACCAGCCTAGGCTGGGAGTCAGGGGTAGAGGAGGCAACTTTGAATTAAATACAATATTGAAAATTTCAAATGCACAGAACGAAGTCTTGGTAACCAGAATGAGACTGTTGTAATTACCAAAAGTGAATTAAAAGTTATAGAATTGGATTGAGATGACTTAAAGGGAGCCACCGCCCAGTGGGAAAATGGGCACTTTGATAGAAGACAATGGAAAAAAGTCAATTCGCACTTCCGTGCTGTTGACTCAAACCCCTTCGTAAACTAGCTGTGTGTGTGTGTGTGTGTGTGTGTGTGTGTGTGTGTGTGTGTGTGTGTGTGTGTAGCTATACTCTGCTTTTTCTAGAAGTTATCTAAGGCAACTTTAAAAGATGAGTGAGTGTCTATATGAGGTCTGTTCATTTATAAATAACCCAGTACTATGGTTGGTCTTGACTTAGGAACTTGTTTAGAGCATGAACTTTGTCCATTAAGTTTGAACATCACACAGTTCGTTGCCTTAGCCGAAGGGGGTATAACAAAAATCCCATCCACGAGAACAACAGCATGGTTGTGGTCACAACATGAGTTAATCATGCTCTTTGTGCGTAGGCTACTGTTATGAATTCATGCTTTTTACCAGTAATGAAAAGTCCTACAGAAGTCTTTCCCAGATATGGGCTTTCCGACACTCTCCTGGATGTGTTTACTGGTGTTATGGGGGTTTGGGGAGGGGGTCAGCTTCCCCTTGGTGGTGCCTCACTGTGTTAGCTGGAGCTGCCTGCTGGAGCTGCCTGCTGGAGCTAAGGGAAGAAGCCATTCTGGAGGAGGTCATAACAATGTTTTTTAAAAAAAATAAATTTAGATCTACAGAAGAGAAAATGTACAGAACATTCCCATATACCCTTCCCCCAGCTCCCTCTAATGTTAACACCTAACGTATCTGTAGTACATTTGTCAAAATTAAGACATTAACATTGGTTAAACTAAGAAATTAACAATCCTGGACTTCCCTGGTGGTGCAGTGGTTAAGAATCCACCTGCTGAGGCAGGGGACACGGGTTCGAGCCCTGGTCCGGGAAGATCCCACGTGCCGCGGAGCAACTAAGCCCGTGCGCCACAGCTACTGAGCCCACGTGCCAGAACTACTGAAGCCCGCGCACCTAGAGCCCGTGCTCTGTAACAAGAGAAGCCACACAATGAGAAGCCCGCGCACCACAACGAAGAGTAGCCCCCGCTCGCCGCAACTAGAGAAAGCCCGCGTGCAGCAACAAGGACCCAACACAGCCATAAATGAATAAATAAATAAGAAATGAACAGTCCTATTGCCTGAACACTTTACCCACTTTCTCCACGAATGCCCCTTTCTGTTCCAGCGTTCAATCCAGGCTACCACATGGCATTCCATTGTTTCCATAGTTTTGGGGGAGGTAACTTCTAAGATGAGGAGTCTCTTCCTGCAGTCCAGCTCCGTGGCCCTGAACTTGGCACCAGGAGAAAAGGGTGCAGGCGAAGGACGTGCAGTGCAGGTTTTTTAACCTCTGCCTGGAGGTCATAAGTCAACCCGAAGTTTCTCGCCTGGGTTGCCTGTGCCCCTCTCCACCTTATGAAGTCACCAAAGACAGATTACTGTGGTTCCCACCGTTTTTATTTGGAATTACCTGGCTAGAGTAGCAAAGTGTCAGGATTCTACCTTGATTAGATTAAGAAGATGCTGAAGCGCCAGAGACGAAACGGCAGCAGCCGGATTTCATGTCATGGCTCTGCCACCGCCCATTCCTTTCCCTTCTTTCTCCTCCCAGCTACTGCTTCCCCAGACTGGCATTTGCCTCTCTGTTCTCAAATCTGTTTCTGTTTTCTCCTGCTCTTCTCTGTATTCAAGCGGCTAGGCCCTGCAAACCCCATGCCCCTTTGCCAATGGAGAATGATTAGGTTCAGCCCGGGGTGGGGGTGGGGGCACTGAGAGGAGACCAGGGAGCAAAAGAAAGAGAGGTCCCCCTCCTTCCTCTCTGCTTTGGGTGGGGGCAGTTCTGGGAGTGGTTGGGCAGCCCTGCATCATTTCTTCCCCTGCTGGGCCTCTGCCCTGCCTCTGGCAATGACCCCTCTGCCTTTTGTCCCACCAATAGTCAAGATGGTAGCTACTCCCTGCTGTTGCTAATCTCAGGCTTGCTTCAACATCTCCTATGTGGCTTTTAAACTTTTCCAACACCTCTGTAACCAGTTCTCTCTATAAAAGTTCCCCCTATTAAAACTACCTGGGATGGATTCTGTTTCCCTGGCCGGGCTCTAATTGGTACAGATACCCCTATCATCACTTCCTCTTCCTCCTTCCCAGGGACTAGAACAGGAGCTAGGGAGACGAACCTCACTTATTCTGCTCAAGGGGCTTATCATCGCAGGTGGGGAAAGGGCTCCTGGGCTCAGTGGTATAAATGTGGACAGAAAGCTCTATTTTATTCCTCTATCTTAGACTCTTGCCAAGAACCCTCAATGTGACATGGTGACAAGCACTGGTCTGTATTCCAACAAACCAAGAAATTACTGCATTCAGGTATTTTTCACCTTAAAAATGGCAATTTCACATGACTCTACTTAATAGGAAAAGAAGCAGGTAGGGAATAGATAACAAGTAAATTGCCTGTGATGATTTACAGCCAATAATAAAGCTAATATTTATTGTGTGTTTACCACGTGGAAGGTATCTTAAGACACTTTTTTTTTAAGATTTTTTTTTTAAATGTGGACCTTTTTTTTAAAGTCTTTATTAAATTGGTTACAGTATTGCTTCTGTTTCACGTTTTGGTTTTTTGGCCGCGAGGCATGTGGGATCTTAGCGCCCCGACCAGGGTTCAAACCCTCACTCCCTGCATTGGAGGGCAAAGTTCCAACCACTGGACGACCAGGGAAGTCCCAAAACACTTTAAACAGTAGTAATGATGGCAAATTCATCTGAGATGCCTGCTCTGTTTTGTGTGTGTATATATATATATATATATAATCGTTTAATCTTCAGAACAACCCTGAAAGGTCAGAACTATTTTAACCCATTTTGTGGCTTAGGCACAGAGAGGTTAAATAACGTGCCTAAGGTCACATAGTAAGTGGTGGGGTCAGGATTTGAAGCCAGGGAGCTTGGCTCTGAAGCATGTGCCCTGAACTATGACATTATACATTATCTTGAAGCAGATGTTGTTATATCCATTGTACAGATGGGAAGCTGAGAATCAGAGAGGTTGGACAACTTGCCCTAAGTCACACAGCTAGGATGTGCTAAGACGGCATTTGAACCCAGTGCCATCGAACTGCCAAGCGTAAATGCTCCACGCTTCCATGCCACCTCTCTCTCCAGTTTGTCCTGAGAGGTCTCTAACACTCCTCTGCACTGGGTTCTCTTGTCTTTGCCACAAAATATAATAATGTGCATATTTCATCACATTCCACCTGCACATCAAACTCCTGCCACATTTATTGAGTTTTCCTCCCTGTGATGCCCGGGGGGCCTTTCTTGTGTGGAGAACCAATTCAGAAGGAAATTACTGTGGTTTGTGTTAAGACCCCTGCCACGTGAGGGATCTAAGTATATCTTTTGATCTCAGACCTATTCTCACTCCCTCTACTTACTACTTAAAAAACTGGGCATTTAATAATGACCTTGTTTACAAGTTTATAAGTGTTTTTATGTTATGTTTGTGTAGTGCCAAGAAGCACGGGAATTATTTCTCTGGATAGTAGACTTCTGTTTCTTGGCGACCCAGGGCAGGATCTGTATGGTATCTTTCTGTTCAAAGATCAGAAATGTTAATTTCCAAGATCAAGATGTTAGTGTAGTACAATCAATGTTGAACTGCTGGGGGATGTAGTATTTAGATTGGCCACAAGAGGTCTCTATTTCTTTGTCCCACTGGTCCATAGCAGTAATAGCTTTTGGGGCCACAGATGTGAAATGCTATTCTGGACACAGTAATTAAACCACATTTAGTGCAATTTACCAAAAATAAGTGAAATTGTTTGGTGGAATAATAAATTCTATCATTTATTTAACCTCCAAATACAAAGAGGAAGACCTTTTAATAAAATGAATTTATTTTCCAGCAGGCATTCACAGGAATTTCTCCCATTCCTATTTGGATAGCGGCCTTTGAACAATAGTAATTCCATTTTAAACTTACTTAAAAATGCCCCCCGCCTCGTTTTTGTAACTGAGTGTCCTAATGAATCTTTCTGAAAAAACTGATAATAACTGAAATGTCACATAATCTTGAGCTTCCTTCTAAGGCTGGGTATCAGTCAGGGTCCAGGCAGGAAAACAAAAACCACGTTTGAAATTTCAACAGAAGAAATTTAAGATGGAGAATTGATCACACAGATGTGAGAGGGCTGAAGGAACAAAAAGGGACCATCAAAGTAACCAATGTCATTATCGGTGAAAGTAGCAACTACTCTTGGGGCTGAGGAAACAAAGAGAAGGAGGTGGGATTAGTAAAACCTAGGTGCTCCAGGGAAGGGACTTGGTTATGCTTGTACCTGTACGAGGGTGCAATGAGGCTGCTTTAGGCAGTGCTGAAACTGGATGGACCCCGTCAACGCTAGGGTGAAGGGTCCCTGTGAGTCAATGTTTGTAGGAGCAGCAGGTCTTCACCCTACCCCAATTCCAGCTTTCTGGTATCCCGCTAGTGCCCCCTATTGGCAGAACATAACCAGGAGCCAACTGTCACTGAGCCCTCACATCACTGAGCAGAATATAGGAAGGTAGCTTTGGAGCACAGATCACTCCCTTGCCTACTCAGCTACTGTACACACTTTCCCAACAGGTTTAAATTTCCATACAAAAATGGTAACTTCTTGCTCTGGCTATAGATGATATCTTTTTCATTACCTTTTTACAACTGAACGTGGATGTACTACGTAGTACCTTGGAGAATCCCTTGGGTTCTAGATAAAGGTCTTGTGTTGCAGAAAACTGATGTCTCTTAGTATATAATCAGGATCCACCAACACAGAAACCCCCTTCTGCCCTTGCTAGTTCAGCAGAAGGGGGAGCCCCAAATGGCCGATTGGCAGAGTGTCAACTTCCAAACCAGTGCAGCAGTTTTGTGTCACCTGGTGGAAGCGTTTCTCCATTATGACATTGGACCTCCGAACAAGAAGAGCCCAAAGTTGCAGGGACAGAAAGCAAAACATGCTGTGAGTGGGTATTAGGTGTCATAGTGAGAAAAGCCACTCCCACGTCCACCCTTGATCTTGGACTTATATGCTCTGGCTTTGGGAGAAACACATTGGTAACTGATTCAAAGCATATGTGACATCTTATTAACTAGAACTCTGACCTTCAGTTTATTCTCCCAAACTGAGCTGTAACTGAGTCTTCCACAGGCCACTGCACTTTCTATAAGGCCAGCTACTCCTGAGTGATGGGATACATGGTGAGACTAGTGAATTCCATGGTATGAACCCCATGTCACAATTTTTTTCCCTGAGAACTGAGTTCCTTGGTCAGAAGCAATGCTATGTGGAATGCTATGCATGTAAGTAAGGCATTATGCAAATTTGTTGATGGAAGTCTTCGTGAAGCATAGGTTTTGTGATGGCCACTACACGTCTTGGCGGAGAATAAGCCATTGGATGATAATGTCCTAAAAATCAAGTCAGATCTGTGCTCTATCCTGCCCTTTCCCCTCTTCCATATTTTCCTTTTTGTTTCTAGGTACGGTTTTCTGTTTATTTGAGGACAGATATTTATGAGCCAAGAGCCTTATTGATGATGAGTCGAGTTTTCACCCTGCCTACATTTCAACCTGTGTCTCTGTCAGGAAGAAAATGGGGAAGCACAACGGAGAGGAGGTCACACATGCATTTGGAGGCAAATGTTTGCCTGAAGTTGACTTGGTTTCAGCCTCAGTATTTATTTTCCTGAGCATCATGATTTCATGAAAAATGGTTATTCCACACCCATGCACATTCAATTATCACTTATATTTATGCTTTCTCTAAGGAGAGGTATGTAAATGCATCACTTTCCCTCAAAAGGACTTAAGCAATTTTCTATTTGCTTAATATTGTTATGGCAACACTGTTTATAGTTGATGTTAGTTTTCAAGGTGATAATACCTTCAAAATTTTGTGCCAGGCATTTTTCACAGAACTAGAACAAGAAATATCACAATTTATATGGAAACACAAAAGACCCCGAATAGCCAAAGCAATCTTGAGAAAGAAAAATGGAGCTGGAGGAATCAGGCTCCCTGACTTCAGACTATACTACAAAGCTACAGTAATCGAGACAGTATGGTACTGGCACAAAAACAGAAATATAGGTCAATGAAATAGGATAGAAAGCCCAGAGACAAATCCACACACATATAGTCACCTTATTGTTGATAAAGGAGGCAAGAATATACAATGGAGAAAAGACAGCCTCTTCAGTAAGTGGTGCTGGGAAAACTGGACAGCTGCACGTAAAAGAATGAAATTAGAACACTCCCTAACACCATACACAAAAATAAACTCAAAATCGATTAAAGACCTAAATGTAAGGCCAGACACCATCAAACTCTTAGAAGCAAACATAGGCAGAACACTCTATGACATAAACCACAGCAAGATCCTTTTTGACTCACCTCCTAGAGAAATGGAAATAAAAACAAAAATAAACAAATGGGATCTAATGAAACTTCAAAGCTTTTGCACAGCAAAGGAAACCATAAACAAGACCAAAAGAAAACCCTCAGAATGGGAGGAAATATTTGCAAATGAAGCAATTGACAAAGGATTAACCTCCAAAACATACAAGCAACTCATGCAGCTCAATATCAAAAAAACAAACAACCCAATCCAAGAATGGGCAGAAGACCCAAATAGACATTTCTCCAAAGAAGATATACAGATTGCCAACAAACACATGAAAGGATGTTCAACATCATTAATCGTTAGAGAAATGCAAATCAAAACTACAGTGAGATATCATCTCACACCAGTCAGAATGGCCATCATCAAAAATTCTCCAAACAATAAATGCTGGAGAGGGTATGGAGAAAAAGGAACCCTCTTGCACTGTTGGTGGGAATGTAAGTTGATACAGACACTATGGAGAACAGTATGGACGTTCCTTGAAAACTAAAAATAGAACTACCATACAACCCAGCAATCCCACTACTGGGAATATACCCTGAGAAAACCATAATTCAAAAAGAGACATGTACCAAAATGTTCACTGTGGCTCTATTTACAATAGCCAGGACACGGAAGCAACCTAAGTGTCCATCGACAGATGAATGGATAACGAAGATGCGGCGCATATATACAATGGAATATTACTCAGCCATAAAAAGGAACGAAGCTGAGTTATTTGTAGTGAGGTGGATGGACCTAGAGTCTGTCATACAGAGTGAAGTAAGTCAGAAAGAGAAAAAAAAATACTGTATGCTAACACATATATATGGAATTAAAAAAAAAAAAAGAAAATGGTCAGAAGAACCTAGGGGCAAGATGGCAATAAAGATGCAGACCTACTAGAGAATGGACTTGAGGATATGGGGAGGGGGAAGGGTAAGCTGGGACAAAGCGAGAGAGTGGCACGGACATATATACACTACCAAACGTAAAATAGATAGCTAGTGGGAAGCAGCCGCATAGCACAGAGAGGTCAGCTCGGTGCTTTGTGACCACCTAGAGGGGTTGGATAGGGAGGGTGGGAGGGAGGGAGATGCAAGAGGGAAGAGATATGGGGACATATGTATATGTATAACTGATTCACTTTGTTATAAAGCAGAAACTGACCTACCATTGTAAAGCAATTATACTCTGATAATGATGTTTAAAAAAAAAAAAAAGAGCTACGTGCAAGCTAGTTAATAAAGTAATCCTCAGCATTCTGTTACAAGCAAACAAACAAACAAAAAAATTTATGCTACTACCAGATCCAGCACTAACCCTGCCTAGTATTTTTACAAGCATTTAAAGAGCTGAAACTCACTCCACCACTGAACATCTTAGGACTGAAATTATTATAAGGACCAATTCACAAGGGAGGGTTTGTCTAGAAGACAGAGTCCCCAAGCATCAGTCCAGTTCTAGCTGGTCCCTTGGTTTCCCATAGAACAAAGACCCACCTCCTCTCCCTCCACTTGTTGGTTGACTTTTTCACATTTCAATAGCTTATCTGGTGGTCAAATTCTCATCATTCTTATGACTATGGAAAGAGGGAAGATGAACTGTTCTTTAAGTATACATATCTGTGCTATTTTTTCAACAAACATTGAATGAAGACCTACTTTATACTGAGAATTGGGTAGGCACTGAGCATACGTCTGTTATGAGTGTTCTTCCATGTCAGGCCAACCTCACTGGACCAGGAGGATGACAGTAAGTGGAACAAAAACCTAATTCCCTGCTTCCTCCGCTCATGGGAACCCCAGTCTCATCCTAGTCCCCCCTGGTTTGGGGTGTTCTGTGGGGGTGTCCGTGTGCCTGCAAACAGTAGTCTTCCTCTACATCTCTCCTCTAGGCTGGCATACCTTGCATGGCCTTCAATTCACCCTTCGTGGCCTCACTCCTGGGGAACATGTAAGGGAGGCACTGGTAAGCCCCGACTGGTGAAACCAGAAAACCTGGCTCTGCGTCAGATTCAAAGGGTTGGGGGCAAGGCCAGAAACAGGAAACCACACTGATGGGGTCAGGAGCTGTGGGAAGGGAAAAGCAAGAGTCCCAATCTTGCCTTGAATAGGGAGTGGAGAAAGGGCTACTACCCGGGATTCTTTGTTTGTTTAATTAATTAATTAATTGATTTTATTTATTTATTTTTGGCTGCGTTGGGTTTCTTTGCTGCGCACAAGATTTCTCTAGTAGCGGCCAGTGGGGACTACTCAGTTGTGGTGTGTGGGCTTCTCATTGCGGTGGCTTCTCTTGTTGCGGAACACGGGCTCTAGGTGCACGAGCTTCAGTAGTTGTGGCTCTTGGGCTCTAGAGCGCAGGCTCAGCAGTTGTGGCGCACGGGCTTAGCTGCTCCGTGGCATGTGGGACCTTCCCAGACCAGGGATCAAACCCGTGTCCTCTGCATTGGCAGGCGGATTCTTAACCACTGTGCCACCAGGGAAGCCCGACCCAGGATTCTTCGTGTTGCTCATTGACAACTCCTGGGTGTTCCATTCACATAAATCACAGTGTGATTGGCAACAACTCAAGATGTACAGTGCCCAGCCTGTGCAACTGTACTAGCCGTGCTATAACGTCTAGTTTGTTTTGTCTTGGGCACTGGTGCTACTCTGGTGCCTGGAGGGCATTACTTGTAGACCAGTAACTACAGACATACTGGTCTACAAGTATGGATGGGACATACTTGTATGGATGGGACAGACATACCAGCATCTTCCTCATCACTCTGTTTGTTGTCTTCTGAATCAGAACATGTGAACGCTTTCCCATGTCAACAGTCTTACCCACTCTCAGAGCTACCTCTGTGCTTAACCCTTAGTTTTATACCGAATCTATTGATAATCACGTTGCATTTATCTCAGACTTTTTAAAAAGCTGCTTCTTCCTGGAAGAAGGCAGTGACTAATCTCCCTCTGTGGAGCCCTGAGTTCTCCTTAATACCTGCTTCAGCCCATAGCCCACTTCACCTTGGCTCTCAGCAATCGCCTTTCCGTAATGAGTCTTGTTCTCACCTGCTACACATGTGGAATATTCAGATTAACTCCAATTTCTAGGGCCTTCAGAATTTTTCCCTCAGTATCAGCATTCAACTTCTAGCTATATAGCTCTCCCATGAGGATATTTCATTCTTCATGCAAGCTGATGCCCCCAACCCTTTATTCAGGTCCTATAGTAGTCATTAGGCCAGCTCACAATTGTGCCATCCTTCCAGGCACATGGTAGGATTGCGCTTACCCACCCTCTTAGAAGTTCCGTGTGCGTGTGACTTGTTTGGTCAATCAAATGTGAGCAGATATGACACTTCTGAGCAGAGGCTTTAGACGTTGGGGCATGATATGTCATGCCCCTTTCCCCTGATGAGATGACCAAAAAGATATGCGTCATGGTGAAACCAGGAGTATCTGAGTCCTTGAACGACAAATGACAGCCTGCCTGACAACCGTGTTGGACCTGTAACATGAGGAAGAAATAAACTTGGGTTGTGTGAAGAAACTAAAATTTTGAGGTTGTTTGTTATTGTAACAGAACCTTACCTATCCTGACTGACACAAAGTCCCCAAAGGTCTGGAATCACAATGACTGCACACAACTCAATCCTTTGTGCTCTACCCTCTGCCAAACCAAGATGGTGGTCCAGAAAACAGCCAAGTGAAGGTGATGGTAATTACCATCTCCTAAAATCGTTGCTCAGCTTCACCATCATCACTTCTACCATCTTGAAAGAGATCAACAGGCAGACCTTTGATCGCCACAGTGATGTGACTGCAGTGAGGGAGAAAAGAAGGGCAGTGGCACGCTGCCTTGCAGCCCTAGCTTTGTATAACAGCTAACCTGTTACCAAAGGGCGTTAGTGGTTCACCTGAGCCAGAACAGTGGGACTCTGGCTCATTCTCTGGAATGACGAGATGACCCCTGAGGGCAGGGATATAACAGAAGTGCCAAAGCTGGAAAGGGTGACCATGCCCAGGGTTTCTGATTTGTCTCCATTGCTCCCAGTCTTTACTTTTTGCTGGTCCCCAGATGGGGAACATGATGTTCTCAACCAGGTATGGCATTTGGAGATTTATGACTCTAACCAATGGATCTGTTTAGTTAACATTGCTAAGTTGACAAACTTGAATTTAGAGCCCTCCTGCCCTCCTGAATTCTCAGCCTCTAAATATTCCCTCCCCTATTGAGGCTCCTTCTGGAAATGTTGGCTCTCAAACAGCCTCCCTTAAACTGTCATTAGCTCATAAGTACGTCAACAAACAATATTTCAGCATCTCGTCACTGTGCACGTCATGCGAGAGGCACTGGGGGTAGAGAGATGGCAAGGAAAGGTCACTGACTTACAGCTTCGTGCTGTGCTGAGAGATCACGGCCCACGGGCCCAGTCCAGCCTGCTGCAGGCGTGGTAAATAGAGTTTCCTGGAACACAGCCATGCCCATTCGCTTACACACTGTCCGGGGCTGCTTTGGGGCGACCTCTGTAGAGGCTGATAGTTGCGATGGAGACGGTGTGGTCCACAAAGCCTAAAATGTCTACCATCTGGTCCTTTTCAGAAGTTTGCCAACTCCTCTCTAGTGGACTATTGGCCGTCCTAAGGGAGTTTGCACTCTAGTCGCATTCTCCTAAAGGCCGATTCTGTGAGATTCAAGGGGATTACGTTACAGGAGGAAATTCAGGCAGTAGGGAGCTATTTTGAGGGAGGAAGTCCTGTCTAGCTGCTGTCAAGCCCTACCCTTTAGGCAGCTGCCTTCTCCATCGGTCCAGGAAAGCGGAGTGCTGTTTCCAAATCCCCGTGCAGAGTGGCGAGCACAGGGAAGGAGAGGCAGCTTTTGCAGCTGCGGCTGGTCCCACACAGGAGGAGGTGAAAGCACTCTCTCTGTGTGCCTCCAAGAGGGCCCTTGGCTTCAGCGTGGCCACAGAGACGAGCCGAGTTTGCCTTCTTTGCTCCACTGGGTTTTCTGATGACGACAGAATGAACGATTTGCAAGCGCCAAAGGAAGGCTTCATTCATAGCTCTCTCTACACAGGCACAGATATAGGGGATGGAACGAGGAGTTTCCTAAGGTTCCATCGGTTTTTTCAGCTCAGGGGAAAATGGGAAAAGCCGAAGCAGGCTCAGGTGGGAAGGCTTTTTACTGCACTGTGTCCACTCCCCGAGTGAGAGGATGACCGACTGCCCTCTGAAATGCCCAGCCTCTCTCATTAGTCAAGAAGAATCCTGCCCGCGGGAACAGGGGCCAAGCAAGTTTCCCTGCCAGAAAGACCAGCATCTTCTAAGAAACTCGAGGACTTGACCTGTGCTTACTCCTCAAATGGGGGCTGGGCTGAAGCCTCCGCCCCTGTTTGCGGGTCACTCGGGGGGAAGCTGCGGCCACACTCACGGGGAGCCATCAGCTTAGCACCGGGGCTGTGACGCCTCCCAAGGTTGCAAATGACACTTCCAGCCTGAGTCGGGGTGAGGAGGACCTCTTCTCAGTCTGTGATGCTAACCTCGGTGGAGACGGGAGGAAAATCACACAGGGCCTCAGAGCCCTTCTTCCTTCTCTGGCGTTGTCATGGAAACTTAGTCATCTCAGCAAACATGGGCTGAGTGTCTGGACAGCAAAGCAGTGTCCTTATAGGGGCTATGAGAGGATGTGGTCGCATTTCCCTCAGAACCATGAAGCAGAGCCAGAAAAGTAAATAACAAAATTTAAAGCAAGATAAAGAAAAAAAAAAAAAGCAAGATGGATAGTGTGAAGTCTAGAAAAGGCATGAAATCCTGGACTTTGGAGAAAGACACATCTAGGTTTAAATCTCAACTCTGTCACTTGCTAGTTATATGACTCTAGGTATATTCATGATTTCATCCAAAGAACACTAACTGAAGGCCTACTATGTACCAGGCATCCCTCTAAGTGCCAAGGATTTAGAGTGGCCCAACTTAGAGGAGGTGACTTTTCTCATCCTTATAGAACTTATTCTAATGGAGGAAGACAGGCACTAAGCATGAGACACATAAATAAAAAATATAATTTCGAGAGTGATGGGGGCTGTGAGAAAATAGAGTGATATGCAAGAGTGACTCAGAGCGCTAGCTCTTTAAGAATGACTGGTCAAGGGAGGCTTCTTGGAGGAGGTGACATTTGAACTGAGACCCAAGGAAGGAGGCAGTCTGGTGACAATCTAGAGGACGGTGACTCCAGGAAGAGGGAGGTATTGTTGCAAAGGTCTGTTCACATGAGTCTCTGAGTTTCAGCTGCTTTGTCTATAATTGGGGGATAAGTCACTTAATGGGATTGTTGTAAAGGTTCAATGATACAATGTGCTTAGCATTTAGCTCAAAGCCTAGCACCAGGTAAGTGCTCTTTAATATTGTTAAGTACAGCAAAACACAAAGGCACAGTTATTCGGATGGGTGTGGCTGAGTGCTGGCTGACTCAGGCCTTGCAGAATGGGAAGGGTTTGGGTGAGCAGATAGTAGGTTAGATTTCTCTGCTGTTGGTGCCTCTACCTCCCAGCAGCTTCCCTCTCAGAAACCTGACTACATTTCACGGTAATAATGTGAATATTTTCTCTCCTCTAATCTAGAATAGATTATATAAAAGCAGAGACTTCCTGTTTCTTTTCCCCATTCTACTCCAGTGATTAAATAAGATAATGCATGCCAAGCATTTAGAATAGTCTTTTGTGCACGAATGAATGAATGAATGGTGGGAGGGCTTTGAGGTAGTAAGTACAGCATGAAGTTGAGTCTGTTTGGGAACTGGTGATAGATCAGCAAAGAAGGAACGTAGAACCCAGAAAGGCTAACCTTCTCCCGAGTAACAGAAAAGTCTTCTTGCCTGGCTACCTTCTTTGAACTAGGGCTCCGTTTTTTTCCTGCCTTTAGACTCCAACCGAAACATGAGCTCTTCCTGAGCCTCAAGCCTGTCAGCCTTTGGATGGAGCTACACCGTCAGCTCTGCTGGTTCCCAGGCCCTCAGATCATACTGGAACTAAAGCATCTTCTCTCCAGGGCCTCCAACTTGCTGACTCAACCCTGCACATCTTGGGACTTGCCAGCTTCCATAATCATGCAAGGCAATTTCTTATAATAAATCTCTCTCTCTCTCTCTCTCATATATATATGTGTGTGTGTGTATATATATATATATATATATATATATATATATATATATATATATATATTCTATCTATATATTCTATCTGTCCCTTTGCTGTACAGCAGTCATTAACACAACACTGTAAATCAATACTCCAATAAAATAAATAAATAAATAAAAATCAGTAGTGTTGGCATTTTGCCCATTAATTTGAATGCTAAATGATATATATATATATATATGTTCTGTTTCCCTGGAGAGTGCTGACTTGACACAAGAGCCCATCCTGAGGGATTCCTTTTAATTTAATCACATCTATAAAGGCCCTATCTCCAAATATAGCCACATTCTGAGGTATTAGGAGTTAAGGCTTCAACATATTATTTTGGGGAGGGGGACACAATTCAACCCATAACAGCAAGCAAATAATCCTTTATTTGTTTAAGCTATTGTTACTTACGGCTGAGACCATGCTTAACTGCTTACACATGGTACAGATTCACATACCAAGTTTGATGATCCACGAGAAGGTGTCTTGCTACATCTCCTTGGTAGCATGTTACAATTTCTTCCATCTTTGAGGAGTCGTTGAAGGATGGGCTTGGGAGAAAGCAGGCCTCCAAGGGTGTCAGTTTGATGACTGACTTTTGGGACATCTCCCAACCATGCTTTAATTTGTCCATTTCCAGCTGACATTAAAATAACATCATGCACCCTTGATGTGAAAGTCATTCCAAACACGAGTCATCATCTGCGCCTTGCGGTGGGGGAGGGAGTTTGGCAGCCCTGGAGAGGCAGCTCTCTTCAGCCAATGCCCCCATGCCCACCTTCCAGCCAATGTCAGCTGCTGATCTGTATGAATTAATGCAGTAATAACTGGGCCGTATTCAGCAAGCACTAATTTCTTTCACTACATCAAATCAAGCCTCATGATTGTTTCGAAATAAACATGCCATCCCCAGAATGCTGAATCCCCGCACTGGCAGCTGGGTTCTGAATGGATCTGGAAAGGTCCAGGGAGCAGACTGGATTGCCCAGCGGAGGGAGCCATTCCTGAGCGGCAGCCTGGACAACAGGGCGAGACCTCCTGAGCCCAACCACTTGTTTCGTTTTTTAATTAATTAATTTTTTTAACATCTTTATTGGAGTATAATTGCTTTACAATGGTGTGTTAGTTTCTGCTTCATAACAAAGTGAATCAGCTGTACATACACATATATCCGCATATCCCCTCCGTCTTGCGTCTCCCTCCCTCCCACCCTCTCATCCCACCCCTCTAGGTGGTCACAGAGCACCGAGCTGATCTCCCTGTGCTGTGCGGCTGCTTCCCACTAGCTGTCTAGTTTACGTTTGGTAAAGTACCGACCGCATTTTAAAGGGTGGGAAGAAGCCGAGCGTTGATTCTGGCCAGTATCCAAGGAGCGTTCGCCCAGGGAGCACCCTTCTGTGCTCCTCCTCCTTCAGGAGGCTCCACCCCACAGCGCAGGAGAGGGCAGCCCTGCAGCCGAGAGCTCCAGATGAACAGCTGCTCCCCAGGCCTTGCTAAGGGGGCGGGGGGCGGGGAACCTCGCGCTGTCACTGCAGTGAGAGAGATGATCTCAAAGATTCACAGGTCAGACTGCAGGTAAACCGCAGAGGAAGTGTCTAACAGACCCACAAGCGAGGAAGCAGGAAAACCAAAGAGAGAGCGCCTATGAGCCAGGGAGCCAGAGATGCTTTCCTTTCTTCAGCCTGCAGGAGGGGAAGTGCAAGGAAGAACAAGGTCTAGACAGATGATGAAGGAGGTAGGGCAAGGATGGCTGGCTGATGTTAGAAAGAGTCTGTGGTAGTTCTCCAAATAAGATGGCGAACAAGGCACTGGGGACTTCAGATGTTCCAGTCCAGTCTCTGGGCGATGCTTTCAGTAGCATCATAGAGGCCTCCTCACCTCTTCTCTCTCACTCTCGAAGCTTCGTTATGAACGTGCCAGGCCCTGGGCTCCACTCGGGTTTGGGGGCAGGTGGAGGCAAAGCACTTGGGTCCTGTCTTCTCCCCCATCCTTTCTTTCTGTCTCCTCTCTGCCTCTCTGTGTCTCTCTCTCCCCTCCATGCCTAGGTTCCAAATAACCTTGGGGGAAATTAATATTCCATTCAGTGGTCTGCTAACCCGCTTACTAATTAATTTTCCAAATAAGCAATTCAGGACTGAATTCCACATCTTTTCCCCTCACATCGGCTGTGCTGTGTAGACATGTGTCTCCCACCCCCCGCCCCAGCCCTGGTGCCTCTCTCAAGCTCTGCCCCCGCACTGGGTGTGCTGCCTCACACCCCCCACTCTCCGCTACCTGCTTATCTTTCACAAGCTTAGAATGTCAGCGCCTGTAAAGCTCCTTTAGATTTCTCTGCTCTTCCTTCTGTTCTTATCCTGTCAGTCAGGATGAAAGAAATTAGGTTGTGTAAGTCTATACGTTTCTCTGTGATCCCAGCTTCCGGGGCTTAGAGCTGCCTGGAAGCTGCCACATCACCTGGGTCTGGGTTCAGACATGAAAAGCTTCGGGAGTTCTGGGAAATAAGTGTCACGATGTTCTCAAAGCTCCAACTTTCCAGTTCATAACTTGGAAAGCAGAAAGGAAGCTGTGAATCAAAGCTCTAAGGAAATTGATTCTAGCATGGTGGCAATGAACCAGACAGCTCTGCGTGTCTGCCCCATGCAAAGAGTTCTTTGTGTTATGCATTTGCTATGCTATTGGCCCTGGGTTGGCACCTGGTATTATAGCCACAGTATTAATGTCCAGGTCTTCCCCATCCCAAAGCCTTGTCTCTTTCCACCTCCACCTCCCTTGTACAGCTGACCCTGGAACAACACTGGTTTGGACTCTGCAGATCCACTTATACATGGATTTACTTCAATTAATATGTTAGAAAAATTCTGGAGATTGGTGACAATTTGAAAAGACTCACAGACAAGCCGTGTACCCTAAAAATATAGAAAATATTAAGAAAAAGTTAAGTATGACATGAATGCATAAAATATGTGTAGATACTAGTCTAACCTTACATAGGTATAAGGTGAGTAACATTTAGTATAAAATTAAGGTGTTAGTTTTCTTACTGTTTTATAGCTTTGTTTTCAAAGAATTCCATTACTGTACAGTATGCCTCTCTCGTAATTGGAGAAACTGCGTATCAGCCTATCATCATAGGTACGTGGTTTTTCAAAAAATGTAACGATGTTTCCAACACTGTATTATGAATGTGACTGTAATCCTGTATGCCATAAAAATTTTGTAAAGATTAATTCATTAGTGTATAGGCTAGGCTACCATGATGCTATTGTATCAATTACACTAGGCGACCATAAAGCAATCCTATTGCTGCTTCTTTGTTATCAATGCATGAATCATCATACCTATAAATAAATCTGAATTTCTTTTTCACCTTATCTTCATTTTTGATGTCTAGTGTTTTATATATATATATATATATATATATATATATATATACATATAAAACATCTACAGTGGTTTGTATCATATAAGACAATAACGATGTAGATACTGACAGACAATTCCTCTTGACATAAACATACAGTATCAATAAACCAGTACTATAATTGTATTTTCTCTTCCTTATAATTTCCTTAATAACATTTTCTTTTCTGTAACTTACTTTATTGTAAGAATACAGTATATAATACATATAACACACAAAATATGCATTAATCGACTGTTTATATTATCAGTAAGGCCTCCTGTCAACAGTAGGCTATTACTAGTTATTTTCAGGGAGTCAAAATCTGCACGTGGAGTTTTGACTGCACGGGGTGTTGGTGTCCCTAACCCCACATGGTTCAAGGGTCAACTGTATTGCATCCAGAATACTGACAATATCTTGCTCCTAGAGATCCTTAACTAGCAAAAATGAAACAATTATGGCCAGTAAGTTTGAGTCCTACTTACGAAAGCAGGGAAAGGAACTAAGGGATTTTCGTTTTGCAAGACTGCGTTCAAAGTGTCCCTCTGCTTAACTGTCAGTCCCACGGAGCTTTCTTTTAAACAGAATCCATCCTTCCCTCTTCTACCCACCCCAGACTTCCTGTTGTTTAAAGATTTAGGGTTTTAAATATGATTCCTATTTCTCCAGACCAAGTTGACCTGAGGCTGAGGTAGAGTTTAACTTGGCATCTTTGTTATCAGTATAATGAACCAGAACCAGAATCAGATCATTGAAATGAAGAATGACTTTTCTCCCTGATAGCACTTTCGGAAAACAATCAAACAAAACAAAACCTTTGATGTATTGTTAAGTGAAAAGAGCAAGGTGTCGAACAATGTGTATTGTACATTATTATTTGTGTATTTAAGACGCATATACATATATGAATGTTTGTAACTACGTAAGATGTCTCCAGCAGAATACTCTAGGAACTGGCAATGAAGATTATCTTTGGTAAGGGAACTGGTGGCTGCTGGGGGACAGGGGTGCAAGAGAGAATTATTTTTCACTGAATATTCCTTAAAACTTTATCTATTGGTGTGTGTGTTCCTATTACCACTCAAAATAAAGAATAAATTTTTTAAAGGAAGAAAGTGCCCCTCCTCTGGCCTAGCCCCTTGTTTCACTGCAATCAGACTGCAATGTCTTAGGACTCAGATGCCTTGACTTCTTTTTTTAGTCTTTATTGAATTTGTTGCAATATTGCTTCTGTTTTTATGTTTTGGTTTTTTGGCCGCAAGGCATGTGGGATCTTAGCTCCCGAACCAGGGATCAAACCCTCACCCCCTGCATTGGAAGGCAATATCTTAACCACTGGACTGCCAGAGAAGTCCCAGATGCCTTGACTTTTGAAGAGACTTGGGAGGAGGAGCTGTCACAAGAGGAAGAGGACCTTCTGGCATGTTCTCTTCCCCTCCATAGTTGAGGTGCCGTATCAACATCCTCTGAGTCGCCACAGACAACCAGGACAAAATGAAGGGGCAGGAACCAGAGCCCCGTTGGTTTCCACAAGCGAAAGTGATCAGCTGTTTTCTTAAAAACAGAGCCCCCCCCCCCCAAAAAAAAATATATATATCTTCTGATCTCACTCTGAGTTACATTATGAACTTTCCAAAAGTCAGTCCTTAGATTTCCACCTGACAGCCAAGGATGTTTTCCTGTTAAATTTTAATCATATCACTAGAGTTTATTAATTGTTTCAACAAACAGACATCTATGTCCGTTCATTAAAAAAAAAAAAAAAAGACAAAGTAAATAAATCAACTTTCAAATCATGTCCTTCTGTAAACACCAGCTGCACCGGAAAAGGAAGGCGGCCTGTGAGCAGCTTCCCAATGCAGTGCTGGGCTGGGGCTGTCCACGCACATGCTCAGAGCTTGTTGATGTGTCCTACAGCCCACAGGAAAGAACCTCAGCGGAAAGCAAGAAGGCAGAACAATTGTGTGAACCTACCTCCCCTTCTTACCCTCCAAACATCTGGCTCTTGTGTGTGTCACCTCTTTGCTTCAAACCTGCTCTGGGGTTATTGATAAAGAAAATCTCCACCTGGGTGAGGAGGGGTGGGTGCGGACCAACTATTTCTTCACTAAAGAACAATGAGCACAGGCTCACTTTTTGTAGCGAAGAGGGGAGCAGGTTGGTTATAAACCATGTTTCTGAAATTGCCCAGCTAGTTCTCTGCCAACTCTTTACAGGGATACTGAAACAAAAGCTGGAAGCTAAGAGATAGTAAGAAAAGCCCTTACGACTGGGGCTATGGGAAAAGGTAAACACCCCAGACGCCATCTTGGTATTGGCCAGCCGTAGGGAAATCTCTGCTGTTTAACATAATGCGTTTATAAACACAGATGTCAGGGATGACAAGTTTATTTTTGTAGTTCTGCATCTTTCGTTTCCCTGGTTGATTCTTATTCTTATCTTCTTCGACGTCAGAACAGCCAAACAGGATTCAAGTGATACATTTGGATGGCTTGCTTCCCTGAATTGTGTCTCTATTCATTTACAGGACAGACACTTAATTCCACCTGTGGAAATGGCAGTTTTGCAACTGTCACAACCATTGTCCTGCTCATTTCATTTTACTGGGGTACTTTGGATAACAACCTCCTGGACTTATTTCGATGGCAGTTTGATAATAATGTTGGCTGGAGATCAGCTATTAAGTTTATGTGCTCATCAAATTTTAACTAAATGCCTAATTTAAAAGTAATTAGAGCCACTTGAATTTGGTTGGGCGCCAAAGTTAAGCTGCAGGCAGAACTTGAGGACTGCAGGCTGCATGCTTAGTGTGCAGGAGACTGCATTCCCTTCTCTTTTCCACCTCTCTCATTATCAGCACTTACACCCGGGGATGGGTGGATGGGTGGGTGCAGAAAGTGAGGGAAATAAAGTGCCACTGAGCCAGTGCCACTGGAAGAAATTCAACAGGGTTAAATGCAAAGTCATGCATTTAGGCTGGAAAAAAGAAATCAATTGCACAATTTTAGACTGGGGGAGACCAAGTCGGCAGGCACATACATGAAAGAGATTTGAGAGTTTAGTTAACTGCAAGCTTATTTAAAAAAAATTAAAACCATGGTAGGACTTACAATACACTAAAACTCACCGTTCTAAATACTTTACGAATATCAACTCTTTTCATTCTTTATGAGCAATTTTGTGAAGTAAATACTTTCAATATGTCCCATTTTCGCATGGGAAATTGAGGCAGAAAGAGAATAAATAACTTGCACGTAGTTACCTAGCTAGAAAGTGCAGAGCCATGATCAAATTCAGACGATCTGGCCACAGAGTCATGCTTTTAATGCTGGACCTTGATACAAGCCAGTAGTGGGCAGATTCACTTTTCATGTTGTCTCTGGTTAAAGCTCATTACGATGAATATCATGATAATCAAAGTTTCCACGAAAAGAAAAATAGATGTCCAAAGTCTATGTCAATTGCTTCAAATAATAGTGAACAAAAGAAAATTCTACAACCTTAAAAATAATTAATATTATCCTAATAAATATGGTACGATGCTGTTAAATGCACATTTTTGTAATAGTTTTGAACAATTGAAACAATATCAACAAAAATATAAGGGCAACATTTCAAGTCAAATTAACCTTCTGGGTCTTCAGTCTCATCTGTCCAATGTCTAGAATGAGCTCAATCATTTCAATCCCTTCAAACTTTAAGATTCTAACACAGGCATACCTTGGAGTTATTGCAGGTTTGGTTCCAAACCACCCAAATAAAGCAAATTTTGCAAAAAAGTGAGTCATAGGAATTTATTGTTTCCCAGTGCATTTAAAAGTTATAGTTACACTATACTGTAGTCTATTAAGTGTGCAATAGCATTGTGTCTAAAGAAACAATGTACATACCTTAATTTTAGAAATGTTGAGGTTTTTCGTTCAAGATGGCAGAGTAGAGGGACGTGCTCTCACTCTCTCTTGCGAGAGCACCAGAATTACAATTAACCGCTGAACGATCATCGACAGGAAGACACCCCTCATCCAAAGATACCCCTCATCCAAAGACAAAGGAGAAGCCACAATGAGACGGTATGAGGGGCACAGTCACAATAAAATCAAATCCCATAACTGCTGTGTGGGTGACTCACAAACTCGGGAACACTTATACCACAGAAGTCCACCCACTGGAGTGAAGGTTCTGAGCCCCATGTCAGGCTTCCCAACCTGGGGGTCTGGCAATGGGAGGGGGAATTCCTAGAGAATCAGACTTTGAAGGCTAGCGGAATTTGATTGCAGGACTTCGACAGGACTGGGGGAATCAGGGACTCCACTCTTGGAGGGCACACACAAAGTAGTGTGCGCATGGGGACCCAGGGTAAGGAGCAGTGACCCCAAAGGAGACTGAACCAGACCTACCTGCGAGTGTTGGAGGGTCTCCTGTAGAGGCAGGGGGTGACTGTGTCTCACCGTGAGGACAAGGACACTGGCAGCAGTTCTGGGAAGTACTCCTTGGCATGAGGCCTCCTGAAGTTTGCCATTAGCCCCACCAAAGAGCCCGAGTAGGCTCCAGTGTTGGGTCGCCTCAGGCCAAACAAACAACAGGGAGGGAAGCCAGCCCCACCTATCAGCAGACAAGTGGATTAAAGTTTTACTGAGCTCTGCCCACCAGAGCAACAGCCAGCTCTATCCACCACCAGTCCCTCCCATCAGGAAACTTGCACAAACCTCTTAGATAGCCTCATCCACCAGAGGGCAGACAGCAGAAGCAAGAAGAACTACAATCCTGCAGCCTGTGGAACAAAAACCACATTCACAGAAAGATAGACAAGATGAAAAGGCAGAGGGCTATGTACCAGATGAAGGAACAAGATAAAACCCCAGAAAAACAACTAAATGAAGTGGAGATAGGCAACCTTCCAGAAAAAGAATTCAGAATAATGATAGTGAAGATGATCCAGGACCTCGGAAAAAGAATGGAGGCAAGGATCGAGAAGATGCAAGAAATGTTTAACAAAGACCTAGAACAATTAAAGAACAAACAAACAGAGATGAACAATACAATAACTGAAATGAAAAATACACTAGAAGGAATCAATAGCAGAATAATTGAGGCAGAAGAACGGATAAGTGACCTGGAAGACAGAATGGTGGAGTTCACTGCTGTGGAAAAGAATAAAGAAAAAAGAATGAAAAGAAATGAAGACAGCCTAAGAAACCTCTGGGACAATATTAAACATAGCAACATTCGCATTATAGGGGTCCCAGAAAGAGAAGAGAGAGAGAAAGGACCCGAGAATGTATTTGAAGAGATTATAGTCGGAAGCTTCCCTAACATGGGAAAGGAAGTAGCCACACAAGTCAAGGAAGTGCAGAGACTCCTATACAGGGTAAACCCAAGGAGAAACATGCTGAGACACATAGTAATCAAATTGGAAAAAATTAAAGACAAAGAAAAATTATTGAAATCAGCAAGGGAAAAACGACAAATAGCATACAAGGGAACTCCCATAAGGTTAACAGCTGATTTCTCAGCAGAAACTCTACAAGCTAGAAGGGAGTGGCATGACATATTTAAAGTGATGAAAGGGAAAAAACTACAACCAAGATTACTCTACCCGGCAAGGAGGCAAGGATCCCATTCAGATTTGATGGAGAAATGAAAAGGTTTACAGACAAGCAAAAGCTAAGAGAATTCAGCACCACCAAACCAGCTCTACAACAAATGCTAAAGGAACTTCTCTAAGTGGGAAACACAAGAGAAGAAAAGGACCTACAAAAAGAAACCCCAAACAATTCAGAAAATGGTAATAGGAACATACATTTCGATAATTACCTTAAATGTGAATGGATTAAATGCTCCAACCAAAAGACACAGGCTCGCTGAATGGATACAAAAACAAGACCCATATATATGCTGGCTACAAGAGACCCACTTCAGACCTAGAGACACATACAGACTGAAAGTGAGGAGATGGAAAAAGATATTCCATGCAAATGGATATCAGAAGAAAGCTGGAGTAGCAATACTCATCAGATAAAATAGACTTTAAAATAAAGAATGTTACAGAGACAAGGAAGGGCACTACATAATGATCAAGGGATCAATCCAGGAAGAAGATATAACAATTATAAATATATATGCACCCCACATAGGAGCACCTCAATACATAAGGCAACTGCTAACAGCTCTAAAAGAGGAAATCAACAGTAACACAATAATAGTGGGGAACTTTAACACCTCACTTACACCAATGGACAGATCATCCAAACAGAAAATTAATAAGGAAACACAAGCTTTAAATGACATAATAGACCAGATAGATTTAATTGGTATTTATAGGACATTCCATCCAAAAACACCAGATTACACTTTCTTCTCAAGTGTGCATGGAACATTCTCCAGGATAGATCACATCTTGGGTCACAAATCAAGCCTCAGTCAATTTAAGAAAATTGAAATCATATCAAGGATCTTTTCTGACCACAATGTTATGAGATTAGAAATCAATTACAGGGAAAAAAACGTAAAAGACACAAACACATGGAGGCTAAACAATACGTTACTATATAACCAAGAGATCACTGAATAAATCAAAGAGGAAATCAAAAAATACCTAGAGGCAAATGACAATGAAAGCAGGACGATCCAAAACCTATAGGATCCAGCAAAAGCAGTTCTAGGAGGGAAGCTTATAGCAATACAAGCCTACCTCAAGAAATAAGAAAAATCTCAAATAAACCATCTAACCTTACACCTAAGGGAGCTAGAGAAAGAAGAACAAACAAAACCAAAAGTTAGCAGAAGGAAAGAAATCATAAAGGTCAGAGCAGAAATAAATGAAATAGAAACAAAGAAAACCATAGAAAAGATCAAGAAAACTAAAAGTTGGTTCTTTGAGAAGATAAACACAAGTGATAAACCATTAGCCAGACTCATCAAGGAAAAGAGGGAGAGGACTCAAATCAATAAAATTAGAAATGAAAACAGAGAAGTTACAACAGAAACCGCAGAAATACAAAGCATCCGAAGAGACTACTACAAGCAACTCTCTGCCAATAAAATGGACAACCTGGAAGAAATGGACAAATTCTTAGAAAGATATAACCTTCTAAGACTGAACCAGGGAGAAACAGAAAATATGAACAGACCAATCACAAGTAATGAAATTGAAACTGTGATTAAAAATCTTCCAACAAACAGAAGTCCAGGACCAGTTGGCTTCTCAGGTGAATTCTATCAAACATTTAGAGAAGAGCTAACACCCATCCTTCTCAAACTCTTCCAAAAAATTGCAGAGGAAGGAACACTCCCAAAGTCATTCTATGAGGCCACCATCACCCTGATACCAAAACCAGACAAAGATACTACAAAAAAAGAAAATTACAGACCAATATCACTTATGAATATAGATGCAAAAATCCTCAATAAAATAATAGCAAACAGAATCCAACAGCATATTAAAAGAATCATACACCATGAACAAGTGGGATTTATCCCAGGGATGCAAGGATTCTTCAATATACGCAAATCAATGTGATACACCACATTAACAAGTTGAAGAATAAAAACCATATGATACTCTCAATAGATGCAGAAAAAGCTTTTGACAAAATTCAACACCCATTTATGATAAAAACTCTCCAGAAAGTGGGCATAGAGGGAACCTACCTCAACATAATAAAGGCCATATAAGACAAACCCACAGCAAACATCATTCTCAATGGTGAAAAACTGAAAGCATTTCCTCTAAGATCAGGAACAAGACAAAGATGTCCACTCTCATTTCTATTATTCAACATAGTTTTGGAAGTCCTAGCCAGGGCAATCAGAGAAGAAAAAGAAATAAAAGGAATACACATTGGAAAAGAAGAAGTAAAACTGTCACTCTTTGCAGATGACATGATACTATAAATAGAGAATCCTAAAGATACCACCAGAAAACTACTAGAGCTAATCAATGAATTTGGTAAAGTTGCAGGATACAAAATTAATGCACAGAAATCTCTTGCATTCCTATACCTTAATGATGAAAAATCTGAAAGAGAAATTAAGGAAACACTCCCATTTACCACTGCAACAAAAAGAATAAAATACCTAGGAGTAAACCTACCTAGGGAGACAAAAGACCTGTATGCAGAAAACTATAAGACACTGATGAAAGAAATTAAAGATGATACCAACAGATGGAGAGATATACCATGTTCTTGGATTGGAAGAATCAACATTGTGAAAATGACTATACCACCCAAAGCAATCTACAGATTCAGTGCAATCCCTATCAAATTACCAATGGCAGTTTTTACAGAACTAGAAGAAAAAAATCTTAAAATTTGTATGGGGACACAAAAGACCCCGAATAGCCAAAGCAGTCTTGAGGGAAAAAAACAGAGCTGGAGGAATCAGAGTCCCTGACTTCAAACTACACTACAAAGCTACAGTAATCAAGACAATATGGTACTGGCACAAAAACAGAAATATAGATCAATGGAACAGGCTAGAAAGCCCAGAGATAAACCCACACACCTATGGTCAACTAATCTATGACAAAGGAGGCAAGGATATACAATGGAGAAAAGACAGCCTCTTCAATAAGTGGTGCTGGGAAAACTGGACAGCTACATGTAAAGGAATGAAATTAGAACACTCCCTAACACCATACACAAAAATAAACTCAAAATGGCTTAGAGACCTAAGTGTAAGAGCAGACACTATAAAAGTCTTAGAGGAAAACATAGGAAGAAGACTCTTTGACATAAATCACAGCAAGATCTTTTTTGATCCACCTCCTAGAGTAATGGAAATAAAAACAAAAATAAACAAATGGGACCTAATGAAACTTCAAAGCTTTTGCACAGCAAAGGAAACCATAAATAAGACGAAAAGACAACCCTCAGAATGGGAGAAAATACTTGCAAACGAACCAACGGACAAAGGATTAATCTCCAAAATATATAAACAGTTCATGCAGCTCAATATTAAAAAAACAAACAACCCAATCCAAAAATGGACAGAAGACCTAAATAGACATTCATCCAAAGAAGACATATGGATGGCCAAGAAACATAAGAAAAGCTCCTCAGCATCACTAATTATTAGAGAAATGCAAATCAAAACTACAATGAGGTATCACCTCACACCAGTTAGAATGGACATCGTCAGAAAATCTACAAACAAATGCTGGAGAGGGTGTGGAGAAAAGGGAACTCTCTTGCACTGTTGGTGGGAATGTAAATTGCTACAGCCACTATGGAGAACAGTAATGGAGGTTCCTTAGAAAACTAAAAATAGAATTACCATATGACCCAGCAATTCCACTACTGGGCATATAACCAAAGAAAACCATAATTCAAAAAGACACATGCATCGCATTGTTTTTGCAGCACTATTTACAATAGCTAGGTCATGGAAGCAACCTAAATGCCCATCAACAGACGAATGGATAGAGAAGATGTGGTACATATATGCAATGGAATATTACTCAGCCATAAAAAGGAATGAAATTGGGCCATTTGTAGAGATGTGGATGGACCTAGAGACTGTCATACAGAGTAAAGTAAGTCAGAAAGAGAAAAACAAATATAGTATATTAACGCATATATGTGAAACCTAGAAAAATGGTACAGATGAACCGGTTTGCAGGGCAGAAACTGAGACACAGATGTAGAGAACAAATGTATGGACACTAAGCGGGGAAAGTGGAGGGGTGGGTGGTGTGATGAATTGGGAGATTGGGATTGACATGTATATAGTAATATGTATAAAATGGATAACTAATGAAAAATTAAATAAAGTAAAATAAAATAAATTAAAATGCTGCTGGAAAAATTGCACCGATAGATTTGTTCAATGAAGGGTTGCCAGAAACTTTCAATTTATAAAAAATGCAATATGTGTGAAATTCAATAAAATGAAGTGTGTCTGTACTCCCCCAAATGACCTTTTAGGTCAGTTAGAAGTTCATTTATTCAGTCATGAAACTGGCATTTTTCTGAATGTTTACTCTTTTACAAGCCACCCTGCTGGGATCGTGGAGAACAGTCTGATGAGAAGATGAGACCCAGGCTTAGGGAACTATCATGAAGCCTGTGCCGTACACATGCTGTGGGAGTTCTTGGGCAGCATATTGGTTAGTGTCCTTAGTTGCAGAAACACTATCACTCTACTTTCTTTACATAAGAAGGGATTTGGGGGCTTCCCTGGTGGTGCAGTGGTTAAGAATCTGCCTGCCAATGCAGGGGACACAGTTTCGAGCCCTGGTCCGGGAAGATCCCACATGCCACGGAGCAACTAAGCCACAACTACTGAGCCTGTGCTCTAGAGCCCGTGAGCCACAACTACTGAAGCCTGTGTGCCACAACTACTAAAGCCCGTGCTCCGCAACAAGAGAAGCCACCGCAGTGAGAAGTCCGTGCACCGCAACAAAGAGTAGCTGCCACTCGCCGCAACTAGAGAAAGCCTGCGCACAGCAACAAAGACACAGCATAGCCAAAAATAAAATAAGTGAGTTTATAAAAAAAAACAAAAAAGAAAGAAGGGATTTGGTATAGGGATATTCAGCACTCACAGCATCTTTGGAAGAGCTAAAGGAATATTTCTGGACTAATGCTCTTAGAATAATGCCTAAAGCCACACTAGAGAACTGGCCTGATAAGGGCCTCCCACTGACTCTAGAACCAACTGGATGGCTCCCACCATCTGCAACAGCAAAATGGGTGTTCCGTGCTCCTCTTGTTTCCACAGCTCACTTCGAAGTCAAATTCTCTCACGGGTGCATAGGATTGGAAGAAACTGAATGGTGGGGTTGGAGGGTTGTAGGATGGGTTGAGTGGGAAAAGTAAAGTTTTGAGGGATTCTATTTGAGGTAGGCCGGGGTCATAGTATAGGGAACTATCAAAATGTAGGAAGAATGTTCCAGAGGTTCTTGGCAGCCACGAAAACCAAATGTCTGCTACTTATATTTCTCTCCGTTCAGCACTGGGAAGGCTCTCATTTAAGAGCAGTGTTACGTTTGTTTGAAAGAGCCATGTCTGAAATTGGTCCCTGTGTTGATGGTAGTGGTGGTGAAGAGGGTGATGGTGATCATTCATTAAGCATTTTTCCCTTAGCCTCTGTGTCAGGTGTTTTACATACAGTAGCGGACATATTCTATGCCACCAAATTTTTGTTCTCCATTTTCCGGTAAAACAGAAATTTTATTCTGGGCAACTTCCCCTTTTCCAACTGAGACCTTGATATTTGGGTGGATTAGACCCCGCCTTAACTCGGGGGGTGGTCAAGACCCAGGCATAAGCCAATTAGCATTCTCATTCCCTGGCCTAAGAGTCAGTTCAAGATTGAGCTTTTTTTTTTTTTTTTTTTGCGGTACGCGGGCCTCTCACTGTTGTGGCCTCTCCCGTTGCGGAGCACAGGCTCCGGACGCGCAGGCTCAGCAGCCATGGCTCACAGGCCCAGCCGTTCCCCGGCATGTGGGATCTTCTCGGACCGGGGCACGAACCCGTGTCCCCGGCATCGGCAGGCGGACTCTCAACCACTGCGCCACCAGGGAAGCCCAAGATTGAGCATTTTAATGTGTTCATATCAATGAGTGTCAGGCTCAGGACTTTGATTTGGATGTTGGACCGGATCGTAGGAGAATGGGGTCTATGCTTCTTGGCTGCCATCTTGACATCACATGGAGCCTTGAACAAAGCCAAAAAAAATAAGAGTAGAGCTAGAGATGGAGAAAGATTAAGTTCTGGTGACAACATTTGAGCCCCTGGATCAAGCTACTCCTGTAATTGGCATACCCCGTAGACTTTTCAGTCATGTAAATCAACAAATTCCCCCTTTCTCCATAAGCCACATGACGTTATGCTTTCTGTGACTTCTTTCCAAAGTTGTCTTAATTTCTACACATACATTAAGTCTTTTAATCCTCAAGAATAAAATCCCCATGAGGTTAATAATATTATCACATTTCATAGATGAGGACACTAAGGCACAAAAAGATTAGTAATTAGGCCAAGTTCACATAACTTGTCAGTATGACTTCAGTGCACAGATCCTTAAACTCCTACATTATGGAGGGGCATCAGAGAGTGTTGAGTGGCAGGGAGCACTGTGACTTGAAGTTTGAAAAGCAGACCTTACGGGCTGATAGTGAGGAGCCTCAGGGTGGCAGGAAAAACACTTTGCATTTCTCCTCTAGTCCCTGCAGTGGCACAGGCTGGCTTTCAATATGCACTCCTTGCTTATTGAGTGAAGTGGCAAAGGAGGGGAACAGAATCCCACCGGTCTGGGAAGACAAGAGACCTAGATTAGCAATCTCCACCTGTATGAAGGCTTAGCCTATGAATGACAAGGACAATGAGCCTATATGACCTCTGGTTGGAGAACAAGGATATATGTGGGCGTGTCTGTGTTTCAGGAAGATGAACGAAGGTTCAACATCAAACAGAACTTTCTACTCACAAAGGGTGAGAGGCAACGCTGTGTAACACTGCAGCCTCATTTTCTGAAAATATTAAAGACAGAAAAATATGATCTTCCTACCCTATTTGATATTTGCTTAGCCCCAGAAGCTCTTTCACGTTTCACTGCACGTGTCTTTCCTTCTGCTGGAAATACCCCTGCAACTCCTTGTTTGTCTAGCAAACTCTTACTCATCCTTCAAGATTTAGCTCTGACGCCACCTCCTCTGGGAAGCCCTCACTGAACTATTACCCTTGGTTCAATTCCTGCTTCTTCAATCTCCCCCACAGCATCTTGTGTACATCTGTATTAGCCCTTAACAGACTTTGTTTCAACAATTTGTTTGAAATTTCTGAATATCAGTGAAGGAGCATTTTTTTTTTTCTCCTTGTTTTCCTTGCTCTTAGCATAATGCTTGGAACTCTAGATGATCTTGCAAATCCTGCCAAGAAAACCCTTCCGCAGTCTGCTTTTCTGACTCTATTCCAGTTTGTCCTTTAGGAATCTGCTTAGAAATCACCTCCTTGGGAAGCCTTCCTCAACCCCTCAAAGCTGGGTCACTATTCTTCTCCTATATGGTCCCCACAGCACCCTGTGCATATGTAAGGACTAGGAAAAGAGCATCAATATATAACTGCCTGAGTGTGAATCCCAGCTCTGCCATTTTACAGCAGGTTCTTAACCTCCCTGTGCCTCAGTTTACTCATCTGTAAAACAGGAATAGTAATAAAACTAATATTATCTTCTAGGGTTTTTAAAACAAGTAATTCAGGTAAAGTGCTACGAAGAGTGCCTAGCAAAAAACCCCACAACATAATAGATTTAACTATTACACTAGATGTTAACTATTATTATCATTGTTAATTAATTTACTAAAGATTTGTTAAAGCTCTTATATGTCAGGCTCTCTAAGAAACGGACATACAACAATCGACAAATTTCCTGTTCTCATAATCAAAATATTAGGTGAACTAATGAATGAATCAAATGCAATAGATATAAATTATTGGAGAATTAAGTTGATGTATATTTCAATCATCATAAAGCATGTTGCCCTGAGGTTCCCTACCCATTGGCCAATGGCATTCTCTCCCTCACAGAGATATGCCAATGCAGTCTGAGAAAAGTGGATAAGTTCACCCCTGACCTTCAAATTGGAATTTTTTTGAGAGCAAAGTACAAAAAAATTCTGAAAGCCGAATTTTGTTGAGACAGAGATGGATTCTGTCAATTCTAAGAGTACACACTTGAGAGTAGATCTCCCACCTCCTAATCGATTTGCCCCAGCGGATGCCATGTAGAGCAGAGGCAAACTATACCCACCTAGCCTGGCTCAAATTGCAGACTCGTGAGCAAAATAAATGATTGCTGGTTTAAACCTCTAAGTTTGGGGGTAGTTTTTAGAGAGCAATAGACTGTTAGAGCACATCACTCACCCTGCTCTTGCTAATTTATTGTCGGAGCTGAAGATTTTACTAATTTTTGCTAGCAGAAACTAAACTTGGAGGGTAAGCATCAAGTTTTCAATTAATGCCTACTGTGGAATGAACACAGGATCTGATATAAAGGAGGTACCTACCACCCAGGAAGGAGAAACGCCTCCTAGCGTTGGGGAATAACCTGCAAAGGGGCTCCGATGGTCTGAGACTTAAGCAAAGCTGCTGCTTTGGTCTAGCGGGGAGGTGGAGAGCATGGAGAGGGAAGACAAAGAACCTAGAGAAGAGACAAGTTGAGAGGGAAGGGAAAAGCTGAGAGGAAACAGGTCACCCGCACATGGCTGCAGTAGAACCACGAATATTAATTAACGAGTGACCACGTGGGACACACTGTTCTAGGCACATTGGAATCAGCAGGGAGTGAAACAGACATAGATACCCATCCTCACGGAGTTTACCTTCTAGTGTAAGAGAGTAATCAGCATAGAGTTGGTATTTAAAACCATGGCGTGCAATAAACAAACTAAATGAATAAATCATACAGTCTATTAGGCAGTGATGACCACCAAGGAGAAAAATAAAGTAGAAAGAGGAGAAGCTCTGGGGGGAGCGTGTGTAGTTTGCCAGTTTGCGAGGGAAGGTTTTACTGAAAAGACTGATTACAAGTGATTACAGAACTAAAGGAGGTGAGTGAGGGAGCCATGTATATATGGGAATATAGACGGGAACAGTAAGTGCAAAGGCCCTGAGACAAGCATGTCTGGGTGTTCAAGGAACAGCAAAGAGGAGGGAGAGAGGCGAATATGGAGTGAGTGAGGTTGCAGCAGTGGGAGAGTCTCTAAGGCTCTATAACAAACCACCTTGAAACATAATGGCTACAAAAACCATCATCTTTTTGTTTATACAACTTCAATATGAGCACGGCTTAGTGGGAACAGCTTGTCTCTGTTCCCCGTGGCATCAGCTGGGGAGAATCGAGGAAGGACCGTGAAGAAGGCTCACTCACACAGCTGGCAGGTAGGTGCTGGCTGTCGGCTGAGAGCTCATCAGGGGCTACTGGTCGGGGGCCTCAGTTTCTCTGCACGTGGCACATTCCACAGACTCCTAGACTCGAGTAAGTATCCCAGATGGCAGAAAGTAGAAGCTGCCGCACATAACCTTGTGCCCAGCAGTCACAGAAGCCAAATCAATAGCAGGAGGTAGAGATCCCTGGTCTCTAAATAAAAGGAGTGTCAAAGAATTTGAGGACCATGTTTTAAAACTGCCATAGAGTGGGAGAAAGGAAAGAAATGAGGTTAGAGAAGGCAGGCTGATCATCCAGGACCTTATAAGCCGTTGTAATGGATTTGGCTCCACTCTCAGAGAGGAATGAGGAACTGTGGGAGGATTTTGATAAAGGCATGACCTAATTTGATGTGTGTCTAGCAGGATCACTCTGGCTGCTAAATTAAGAACAGACTGAAAGTAGGCAAGGTAAACCAGTTAGCAAGGATCCAGGCAAGAGATAATGGTGGCTTGTACCAGGGTAATAGCAGCACAGAGGATAAGAAGTGGTCAGAATGTGAATAAATTTTGAAGGTAGAGTGAACAGGATTTCTTGATGGATTAGATACACAATATAAGAGAAAGTGAGGGATTGAGGATGACACCAAGGCTTTTGTCCTGAGCCACTGGAAGAATGGAGTTGCCATTATTTGATGTGATGGCTGAGGAGAAGCAGATTTGGCAGCTAAGAGTAGGAACTTGCTTTTTGACGTGTTAAGTTAGACATCCAAGTACAGATGCTGAACGGGGAGGGAGATCTATGAGCCTGGAGTTCAGGGCGGGGTGGGACACCAGGGATGGAGATATAAATTGGGGAGGTATTAACACAGAGATGATATTTAAAGCCATGAGATTGGATGAGACCACCAGGAAAGTGAGTGTGGATAGAAAAGAGAAGAGGCCTAAGAACTGAGCCATGGGATGGGCCAGCATTACAAGATCTTGGTCGGGGGTGGGGGGGGACGAGGGGGAACCAGCAAAAGAGGCTGAAAAAGAGCAGCAGATGAAACAAAAGGCAGAAAGGACACTGTGGTTAGGCAGGAGAAATGGTGTTATATACAACATATTATGTACAATAGTATGTTGTATATAATAATATAAGGTACAATAATAATAATTTTAAAAGGTGGCTTTGATCTCTACGTATCCTCCTCTTCCCAATTGCCTACCTCCACCCCAAAGAATAGGGCAATCAGCTACAAAGTTTTCAGGAACAGATGATTTACAGTTTACTCATTTTAAACGTAATTAAAACAATACATGCGTATACAAAGCTTCGAAATTAAAAACAAATATAAAGACGAACATGAGAGTCATACATTATCCCTCCATCTAGAGATAACCACCCTCAGTATTTAGGTCCATGTACTTCTATACATGCATTGTACAAAAGTGGGATCATACCGGATGTGTACTTTTATAACTTAAAAAAAAATTGAATTACATAGCATGGGCAGTTCACTGCTAATTAACATTCTTATGCATCAACTTAATGACTGCTTAGGATTTCAGTTCATCTATGTACTAATTATTCATCCAATCCCTGTTACAGAAAATTTTAATTGTTTCCATTTTTCACTGTTAGAAGCAACAGCAGGATGAATACCATTTTAGCTATATCTTTGTGCAAAGCCGTGATTGTTTATTTCCTATGAATAAAATTCTATAATTGGGTCAATTATACCCTAGATGGGTCAAAAGATATGCAAAATTTGAAGGCTTTTGATGCACATTGCCAAGCTGTCCTCCAGAAATATTTTAGCTGTTTAGTCTCCTCCCAGTGGGATATGATAATGTCCATTTCCCCACACCATCTCTCTTACTATTAGCATTAAAAATTCTTTGCCTTGGATGACTTGTGGAGATTTCTTCTGACCCTTGATTTGTGTTTCCATGGTGAGAATGAGGCTGCTTCCATTTGGCTTTTTCTCTTAAGTGGACTGATTGACCTCTGGCAAGAAGGTTTTGGCCGCCATTTTTAAGCCACCAGAAGGCGTGGACATATAACAGCATAGGGAGGCCAAAACGGTTTCAAGTCAAAAAGTACTGGACTGGGGACCATCTGACTTGTTCTTGGGAGTTACTAATATTCTAGGCTCAAGGCACCTCATCTGACTTCCTTCCAGCCCTTAGTTGCTACATCATTTGTCTTCATGTTTCAGGGAAGATTATTGCCAGCTCATCCTCAGTATCTGCGGACAGAAGGTCAGTCCAAAGTCAAGCATATTTGGAAACAATTCTTCTGCCTCATTATCCTTTCTTTGCAAATGTACAACCTTAATAGAAAATTGAGTTCTATCTTTGCCTTTGTTCAGGCTGATAGAGATCTTTCAATTCAACTCGGATAATATCTATTGAACGACTCCATGGTTCGTGACACACTAGGCATTACAGAAACCCACGTCCATTCTTCCCCCCGGTAAGGTCCTTTTCTTTTCTTTCTCTGTAGTAGACTCTTGTTCACCCACCGACATTTCCTTCTTGGTCTCTTCTCTAGAAGATTCCAAATGTCATGGCTGTCATCATCATCCCGCCACCAAGGCAGCATGATTTACTGGTTGCTTCCAAGGCTTATTATTTGACTGTGAGATCACAGCAAACAAGATCCCCTGATCACATGGGTGAGAGGTTCATTCTTTGACAATCCCAGTTATAGGAGATGCATTGTTTTGACCATAAGCTCACTTTTAAAACAATGGTGTGCGGTGGGAAAAAAAAAAAAAAAAAAAAAAAGACTAGGAACAATGGGGCAACACCTGAACAAATGAGGTGATTTGGGGGAAGTTTCTGGCTTACAAAGTATTTGCAGTGGCTCCAAAAGTTGAGTCATGTTTTCTCTTTTGCTAAAAGCTCATTTGAGACTCTTGCAAACGGGACTACAATGAATTTAAACAGAGAAGGAAAACATTTTGGCTTTCAGGCAGAGTTTTAGCCCTTCAGTGGGGACTGGGAAACAAACAGCTGAGTACTAATAATGGAAAACTGAGTCTGTTGCTTAATGCAGCACTAAGGTACAGTTTATGAGAAAATAACCTGTATTTTTATATGCTGTTTATCCACACAGACCTACATATGGGAACATGCTGACACATGCACAGATACATGCTCAAATAATGCCACAGTATTTTTTAACAGAAACATATGGAGATAGATATAGATATATAGATATGTAGAAATATAGATGCACACACATATATATGGACATAAATGTAGATATCTACACATGTATACACACACACGCACTCACATATATACATGTTTGTGGGGTTTTTTGAAATGTGAATTGCATTTACAAAAGTTGCATCATCTTGTCCGAGAGAGAGGAGCTTGCATGGAGTGTGGAGATTTCAGAGTCACCCTCTCTTCTCCTTATTTGAAGCACAAGCCAGTGACTGTCATTAGCACCGAGCAGAAGAGTCTGTGCCAAAGGGTGACAGAATAGAAATGTAATCCCCAGTGTCAGCTTCTGGGTGTGATACCGCTGCGATGTATGCCCTCTGTGCCTGCCAGGCCTGTCTCTCTCTGTTCTGGAAAGTGGAATCCAATGATAAATGTCAATACACTTATGTTGCCACATGGAAGTGAGCTGTAGCTGTCTGGATCACAAACAGAAGTGGCAGATCTCAAGATATGGGTGCCAAATGGCACGTAGGAGCTGGGCGCGGGGACGGCTGCTGGGGGAGGTTTTATTAGCTGAGACAAGTGGCCTGCCACCTTGCCCCCTCTGGGGGTTCCCTCTAGAGCACATTATCCAATTTGCTTTTCAAAACCCATTAAGCACACAGCCTCCCCCCTCCTTAATGGACTTCCTGGGATGTGTTTGGAGGGGCCTTGGCTAAGAGATGCCATCAAAATCTGTACACGAGAGGAGAGCGATGTGGGAGAGAAGCTTTGTCGTAGGGAAACTGTCCCACCGACAAGGCACCAACAAGAGGGAGTTTTTTGTTTTCAATGAGTGATGACATTTCTGTCACAGTGTAATCAAGCTTGAGTGGCAAGTGAGATGTTACCTGCTTCAGCTTCCCACTTTACTGAAAGTGTCTGGCAGTCCCGCAGCATGACAGTCTCCCTTTCCTTTTTTCCTGGGGGGGTGGTGTGGGGAGAAATACCTTTACAACATTAAAACCTTGTATTTGCATTTTTTCGCTTTGCAGTTTATGAAACACGTTCACATGTAGTCTTGTCTCCTCTCAGCTGCACTGCTGCCACCTTTTGTGATGCAGAAACGGAGACTCTGAGAGGTGGTGACCCTGCTTCTAGTCACACAGGGTGACTGAAGTCTAGCAGGACCTGACCCCTCCCCAGCACCCACCGCTCACTGATGCCTACTGCCTGAAGCCACTAGGCTGCTGTAACAACATGCCACAGGCTGGGGGGCTTATCAACAAAAGGTATTTACTTCTCAGAGTTCTGGAGGCTGGGTGTCTGAGATCAGAGTGCCAGCCTGGTGGGGTAAAGGCCCTCTTCAGGGCTGCAGACTTCTCATTGTGTCCTTACAGAGTGGAAGGGGCAAGGGAGCTCCCTGGGATCTCTTTTATAAGAGCACTAACCCCATTCATGAAGGCCCCACCCTCGTGACCAAAGGCCCACCTCCTAATACTATCACATTGGGGGTGAGGATTTCAAAATATAAACTTGGGGAGACACAAACATTCAAACCTAACACCTACTATGTGCCGTGTACATATATTACACATATTATTTTGACCTTTTCAACAAGTCTGTGGAGTAGGCATTATTGTTGTCACATGCAGATGACAAAATCGAGGCTTAGAGGGGCTAAATTCCTTGCTCAGTGTCACATAATTATGTGGCCAAGCTAGGATTTGAAACCATGTCTGCCTTGATTACAAAGCCTATACCATTCTACTCTAGTAAGTACAAAATCTAACAATTAAATAGCACTTTCTATTTTCTAAGCACTGTTCTAAGTGATTTAACTGTAATAACACATTTAACCTTTACAAGAATATGAAGTAGGTGTTGCTAACATCCCCATTTTACAGATGGAGAAATTGAGGCATGCAAAGGGTAAGTGATTTGCTAAAGACTACACAAATGGGTGGAACCAAGGTTTGAATTCACATATAATTTGACTCACATATAATATGATCTGTCATATAATCATCATTATGCACTACTTTAGCACTACACCAGCTTAAGACCTCAGGGCAGTAGCTATGGTTTAAGAAAGATTTTAGGTAAACGCTTTTCTTTATAATTTTTGGAGCCATCCCACACTCTCTCTAGAGTCAATACAAACGTCTCTATTAGTTCTAGAACTACCCTCCAGAGTCTACTTTGGATCAGAAATGACGAGAGTCTTGCTGCTGAAAATGTAAATACAGCCTCAGCATCTACATGGGAGTTTCTTAGAAATGCAGACTCTCAGCACCAGAGCTACTGAACCAGAGTCTGCACCATTAGCAAGATCTCCGGGTGACTTGGATGCAGGTTAAAGTTTTGGAAACACTGGTCTAAGTGGGAACTAGAGCCTTGAAGTGTGTAGTTCTAAGTCTCAACCACACATTGGGAGTTCCAGGAAGTTTTTTGTTTTTTGTTTTTTGTTTTTGCGGTACGCGGGCCGTTCACTGTTGTGGCCTCTCCCGTTGCGGAGCACAGGCTCCGGACGCGCAGGCTCAGCGGCCATGGCGTACAGGCCCAGCCGCTCCGCGGCGTGTGGGATCTTCCCGGACCGGGGCACGAACCCGCGTCCCCTGCATCGGCAGGCGGACTCTCAACCACTGCACCACCAGGGAAGCCCCCAGGAAGTTTTTAAAAGGACTGATGCCTGAATCTCATCCCCAGAGATTCTGATTTACTTGCAGCCTGAGCATCAGGAATTTTAAAAGCTCTCCAGTTGATTCTAAAGTACAGCCGAGGTTGAGAACCACTGCTGTGGGGATGCCTGGCCGTTCTCAGCAGTTCCTCAGGGTTCACCCACATCCTGCCCCTGGGTTGGGGGGGTTACAGAAATCATCAAAAGCCTGTTCACTCTGTAGGTAACGGTAGTGATCATCATCCATAGTTGTGATAGAATCGGCATCATTCAGACTGGACTGGCCTGGAAAGTTCTCCCTGATCCAACCCTAGTGATTTGCCCTCCTTCTTTTTTTTTTTTTCCTTAAAGTCACATGTGAAATAAGCCCACACTTACCCTGAATGGAGAAGAGGAGGCTTCGGATGTGATGTTAATTACCCTGACCCTCCAGGGTAGATGATCTGTCGTCCCATCACGAGGCCCAACTGTATCCCAACTGCCCAGAGAGGCAAAGGTCTATGTGGCAGAGGACTTGACAGTGAAGAAGAGCTGAGCTCTGAAGTAGATGCCCAGCAAGTCCTTGAGGCAAGACCTTGTCCAAATAGAGCCATGGGTTTGTAACAAAACTGTAGAAACGAGCTATCTAGGGCAGGACATTTGTTCATGGTCCTAGAGTCACACAAGAAAGTAAGTTCCAAGAGGGCAGGGACTTTGTTACACTCTGTGTCATCTTCAGTGCCCACTACGCGACACACGGTAGGGACTTTGTAAGTATTTACTGAACGAACAACGGGAGATGACAATCAACAATACCATTGACTGAATGCTCTCTGAATTCCAGACACTTTACAAACATTATTTCGTTTAGTCCTATGACAATCTCAGGAGATAGATTCTTGCTTGTTCACTTGCTTTTAATTGTTCAGTGAAGTGAAATAATTCACCATTTGTTGTTCCTTTCTATTAAGTGGCAAAATCTGGATTCATTCATTCAATACATATTTATCGAGTGCTAGACACTCTTCTAGGTAGTTGAGCTACATCAGTGAACAAAACAGAAAAGGAAAGATCCCCTACCTTTATAAATTCAAAGAAGAGGGGCATATGTTAAGTAACGTAACAAATAAGTAAATTATATAATATGTTAGAAGGTGTTAAGTGCTATGGCATAAAATAAATACACTAATCTAGGTGTTGCTGTGGACGTATTTTTGTAGATGTGGTTAATATCTATAATCAATTGACTTTAAGTAAAGGTGATTACCCTTGATAACATGGGTGGGTCTCACCCAATCAGTTGAAGCCCTGCGTAGACCAAAAAAGCTGACTCTCCCATGAGTAAGAGAGAATTCTTCTTGCCTGTCTGCTCTTGAAAAGGACATCAGCTTTTTTCCTGCCTTTGGACTCAAAGTGAAGCATTGACTCTTTCTGGGTCTTGAGCCTGCCAGCCTTTGGATGGAACTACACCATTGGCTCTCTTGGCTCTCAGGCCTCCAGACTCAAACTGGAACTAAACATGGTTCTCCTGGGTCTTCAGCTTTTGCTTTTTTTTTTTTTTTTTTTTTTTTTTTTTTTTTTTGGTACGCGGGCCTCTCACTGTTGTGGCCTCTCCGGTTGCGGAGCACAGGCTCCGGACGCACAGGCTCAGCGGCCATGGCTCATGGGTCCAGCTGCTCCGCGGCACGCGGGATCTTCCCAGACCGGGTCACGAACCCACGTTCCCTGCATCGGCAGGCGGACTCTCAACCACTGCGCCACCAGGGAAGCCCGGGTCTTCAGCTTTTGACTCTCCCTGCAGAGCTTGGGACTTGCCTACCTGCATAATTGAGTGAGTCAATTTCTTATAATAAATATCTTTACACACACACACACACACACACACACACACACACACAATTTGTTCTGTTTCTCTGGAGAAGGCTGACTAATACAAGCATGTTTACTTTGTGATTAAACTTGAGTTCAAACCTCAGCTTCATCACTTACTTAACCAAGGAGACTTGGACTAGGTATTAACCTCTCTAAACTTCAGTTTCCTCAACCATAAAATGAGGGCATTGACAGAATCTCAATGACAAGGATGTGAAGTGACTACAAGGTAATCCTTGTAAAACATTATACCTGGCCTTAATCAAGTTCTCAATAAATATTTAAAATTTTCAATAGGATTAATAAAGTATATCAGGAACAGTTTTACAGATGTAAAATTCAGTACTGGGTCTTTCATTAACCAACTGTGTCACCTTGAGTATGTTGTTTGTCTGGGCCTCTGTTTTCTCATCTGCAAAATGGCAATGAGCTAGAACAGGGCTGCGCAAACTGTGGTCCACTGTCTATTGCCATCCACGAACCGTTACTGGCCAATGATGGGCAATCCAGAGAAACAGCTAGAGTGCATTATTTAGAGACTTCCATAGCAATTTGACCGAGTCATTTCTTGTCTTTTGAATCTAATAATAAAAGCTTGGGTTTGTATTCTATATGTCTCTGCCATTTTTATTTCATTATTCTAATAATTTATTCTTATTATATTTTCAAGTGTATCAGTCCACAACAGATTAGAGGGGGAAAAAACCAAGAACTAGGCTTTCAGCACAGATAGTCTGAGAACTCTTTTAGATCAGTGCTTCCTCGATTTCAGTGTGCAAAGGGGTCACCTGGGAACACTGTTAAATGTGCAGATTCTGATCCAGCAGGTCTGGCGGGGTGGGGATGGAGATTCTGCATTTCTGACAAGCTCCTGTGTGATGCTGACCTGCTGGTCCATAGGTCACTCTGAGTGGCAAGGCCTAGATAACTCCTATTACCACAGATTGATTAATTGATGCCCTACCTTTTTACAAAATGGAATTACAGAAACATGAGAAAATTCAGGTGACTTCTGAGGTCTTCTAAACCTGTCATTTCTTTGGGACTTTTACATATTTTGTTCAATTTTTAAAAGGGTTTTAATATGGTAATTCAGGGATAGTCAACATGCTGTTTTCCATTTTTATCCAGAATCTTTGAGGTTAAGATAACTCTACCTGGGTCACTAAGTCTTCTGCATTTGGGATTATAGGAATGCATTTTTATATAGTTTGATTTGAGCCAATAATTTTTCAGAGAGACAAATTGTTCAGACCAGATGAGCCATCACTCCAATCAGGGCGTCTGTCCTTTGGAAGGCAGGGGTCTCATTTAGCCATCAGAAGGGCCTCGTGCTAGGCTCTCAACACAGCTAGCAGACTTGACCTTGAAGAGGAGACTCTAAGGACCCAGAGGTAAGTGTAGATGAGAAGTGACAAATGAAATGCCTTAAAGGTATGTACTTGGGGGTGGGAGAGGAAAGGGGTTGTCATTCTCTTCTGCAAGTTTTAATTATGAAATTTTCAATGAAAAAGGACATGAGCTAGTCTTCCTAACATGAAGCAGCAGGAGGGGGCACAGTGCTACTGGAACCTGAGCAGTGGAAGAACGGGCCGGACAGGATCTACATCCACTTTACCTGGCCGCCGCTGCCGGAATCAGATCAGGCAGGTGAGGGGGCGAGAAAAGAAGCACCCCGGGCTCTCTTCTACCTGTCAATCTCTGCACAGGTGCCTCCTATTGGCTAAACCAACTGGCAGCCAGATGGCAGGGCATCCTGAGTTTTGACATCTGCAGACAGCAGCTTCCAGGGGCACAGAACAAGACAGGGAACGTGAAGAATGGATTCAGAGAGAGAGAATAACCCGCACAGACCCCACGTTCTATAACCTGACCCCATCCATCTCAGGCTTCTCATAAAATTTCACACCCACATGAACACTGCAAACCGCTGCTGTGCAACAGAGGAGTTACTAGAATTAAGTTAGTTCAATCCAAGATATCTGTCTTCTGGCTTTGAGGTGAACTCATGAGGAGATGAGGGACATGGGGACGAGAGAAAGGCACTCGTGGCAGAGATAATAGTCTGAGTAGCTTGTAGGTGTAAAGAGGGATGCTTAGAAATGAACACCAAACCAGCCAGTTGGTAGAGGGCATCAGATCCTGATTTGAATGGTATAGGGGAGCAATGGCTCTTTGAATACAGGGAAATGACATAATACAGAGTGGGAAGATTAATAATAATAACTGTGCATAGGGTAAATTAGAGATAAAATTATCTTCCATAGTAATTTTTCACAAACACGATGTCATTGACGCCCTACGGCAATCTGATGGGGGTGGTAATATAGTCACCTTCATCATTTTATAGAAGGAAAAACTGAGGGCCAGACCAAAACTGCTTTGCCAAATGAGGTAGACTATGTTATCACCCAAAAATAGTTTCTGTCCCTCCCATGGGAATCCTCTTTATCATCTCCTCCCTACCAGCCACCTTTCTGGTTATACTTGTTCCATTGACATCAAGCTTTGTTATGTGACCTTCTTTGGCCAATGAAATGTGAGTGAAAATGATAACTACCACTTCTAAGCAGAACCTTTAAGATCCCTTGCTCTTTCCCCCCTGGGTAGAGGCTACTTGAACATATCGATAGCCAGTAACCCACAGTGGGCATGTAAAGACAGCAAGAAATATTTCTCTGCTACTGTAAGCCATTGAGATGTGGGAGTCATTTGTTAGAGCAGCATAGCCTAGCCTAGCCTGACTGATTAACCAGGGACACCAGTTTCTCCCTGGTTGCTGTATTCAGAATACTCATTTCTAGTGTTCACTGTACTTGACCTCCCTTGATTTAATACTTGATCAGCCCTTCTTTCATGAAGTATTTTCTTTCATGGCTTCTCCTGGTTTTCCTCCTTCTTGGGTCCTCTTAGGATGCCTCTGCCTCTGCTCCCTCCTTCAATGTTGAATGTTTACCAAAGTTCTGGCCTTGGATCATCTTATCTGACACATATTCCCCGGGCAATTACATTCATGCTCCTGGCTTCATCAGTCAATGGGTGAGTCCTATAATAATTGGAGTGGGAGATGGGGGCACCTGGTATTTACAATTTTGATACCAGAACCATGAGGGGAATATCACATCACGTCTAAGACAAAGAGTGAGGGGAAGCTTAAGGGCATTTTAATGGGTCATCAGAACAAAGAAGCTCAAGGTGACGGGAGCTGGGCTGTGGAACCAAGTGAGGATGGAGGATTGGGCAAGATGAGAGTGAAAGTGAGCCTGCCTTTCCTACATCTCCCTAGTGTGTTGGAGGCTATGCTGAACCACAGCTTTTCTAAGTCCTGGACAACTTCTGGGTTGTTGGTAATGTCAGGAGGTGGGAAAGGTGGAGAAGGAAGCAGTAAGAAGGATAACTATAATTGATTGCTCTGAAAAACAAATGTTATTTGATTGGAGGAGTTCAGTTCCACAGTGGCAGAGCTGGTGAACCCATTTGTGGTCTGCAAGTGAGGGAAGCACAGGTGTCTCCACAGTGAGAAGTTGGCATCTCCACTTGCCTATGTTCTGCAGGTGATGGGGTGATGGTACACGGGTGGATGCAGACATGGAGTCTTTAATCACTACCTCAAACTGAGTATGCCCCAAAGTGGTCTCATTCCTCCTTGCCAGCACCAATTCATTCTCCCTTCTGCATTCTGGCTCTCAAGGGGTATTTGGAAATGTAGGGAGTCACTTTTTAGATGTCACAATGACTAGGAAATGCTACTGGAGCTTAGTGCATTGGGCCAAAGATGCCAAAATTTTTAAATGCACAAGAGAGTCCCACACATAAAGAATTTTCCTGTCCAAAATGCCACTAACACCTCTATTAAGAAACACTATATGAATATCATCACTGGATATTCAATTGCCCAAGAAAGAAACCTGAAAGTCATCCAAGATCCCTTCTCCTCTCTTCTGCCCTCACCCAGCTAAGCTGTCACTGAGTTTTATTAATTATACCTCCTAAACATCTCTCAAGTCAATGTCCTTGTCTTCATTCCCTCTGTCCTATATTGGCCTCCAAAGTCTTTCTCTTCGGCTGCAAGCTGCTTCTTCACAGAAGATTCCACTCGGTGTTTGTGGAATGAGTGAATTTTAATTGTTTCTACTGCTTTATCTTACTTAGTCAGAGTAAGTATTCCAAAACATGTCTGATCAGCCTACTCCTGTTTTTAAACCTTCATTTGCTCCCCACCATCTTCAGGGTAAAAATGAAACACAGGTCCCTTGCCTCACCTTCTAGCCTCATCTTCTCCCATTCTGCCATGATAACATGTGTTGCAGCTTTTTTGAACTGTCATTGATAACCTCTGACCATTTTTTTAAAATTTATTTTATTGAGGTATAGTTGATTTACAATGTTGTGTTAGTTTCTAGTATACAGAAAAGTGATTCAGATATATATATGTATACACACACTATTTTTCATATTCTTTTCCATTATGGTTTATCACAGGATATTGAATATAGTTCCCTGTGCTATACAGCAGGACCTTGTTGTTTATCCATCCTATATATACTAGTTTTCATCTGCTCATCCTAGACTCCTGGTCCCTCCCTCCCCAAGCCCCTCCCCCCGGCACGACTAGTCTGTTCTCTGTGTCTGTGAGTCTGTTTCTGTTTCATAGACAAGTTCATTTGTGTCATAGTTTAGATTCCACATATAAGTGATCTCATGTGGTATTTGTCTTTCTCTTCCTGACTTACTTCACTTAGTATGAAAATCTCTAGGTCTATCCATGTTGCTGCAAATGGCAGTAGTCCATTCTTTTTTATGGCTGAGTAGTATTCCATTGCATGTATGTACCACATCTTCTTTATCCATTCATCAGTCAATGGACATTTAGGTTGCTTCCATGTCTTGGCTATCGTAAATAGTGCTGCTGTGAACATTGGGGTGCATGTATCTTTTCGAATTAGAGTTCTGTATGGATACGTGCCCAGGAGTGGGATTGCTGGGTCACATGGCAATTCTATGTTGTTTTTTGAGGAACCTCCATACTGTTTTCCATAGTGACTGTACCAACTTACATTCCCAAAAACAGTCTAAGAGCGTTCCCTTTCCTCTACACCCTTTCCATCGTTTATTTGTCGATTTTTTTAATGATGGTCATTCTGACCAGTGTGAGATGCTACCTTATTGTGGTTTTGATTTGCATTTCTCTAATAATGAGCGATGCTGAGAATCTTTTCATGTGCCTCTTGGCCATCTGCATGTCTCTGACCGTTTTTGACTTTGTATATACTGTTCTCTGTGCCAGAAGTACACTTTCTTCCCCTTCCTTGAATGGATGATTCATAATTCTGGCCCTAGCCAAAATGTGACTTCCTCTGGGAAGACTTCCCTGGCTGCTGCTCCCACTAACAGCTGGACTGGCCTTTCACTAGAGCTCCATGATATCAGAATCACACACTTCCATTACACGATGCCGAGATTGCTGTGTTCCATGCCCTTCATCCCCGCTAGACGGCAGCTTGCAGGCAGGCACCGTGCATTTCATTTCTCTCTCTCCTGTGTCTTGCATAATCCATGGCCCGTGGTCACTCGATCAGCGCTTCTTGCATCTGAAGAAACTAGCCAAGGCCACATGGTCCATAAGTGGCCAAGCTGATCTCCATCAGATCTTCGGCCTCCAGCGCACTCCATTGTCTCTCAACGTAGGAAGTCAGTTACTGGGTTGATGCGTTAATTCTGGAATAATGGAAGATTAGTGAAGCTGGAAAACAATGAGTAGAGTTCACTGAACTTTCAAAAAGTGTTTATTGAGCACTTAATGAGTCCAGGAACAGAGATAAGAAACATTTTGATGGAAGGTGCCAGAGATCTAAAGGTTGGACTTTGTGTGTCTGTGGCAGATGAAGGAGCATCACCAGGGAATCCCAGAGTCAAGTGGGTACCACCTTAAGAGCAGGCGCTCAGTCAAGTGGTGGCCTGACCTCAGGAATTTGGTAAGCTGAGTAAGGTTAGACTGTTGGTCACCACCAGAAATAGGACTCCTGCACAGCCAGCATACCATTCTCCTTCTTCTGCCCCTCTGTGGGGAATGGAGATGAGCTACCAAAGGAAAAATGTCTAGAAGGCATAGCCAAGTTCCCTCCCACCTCAGTCACCAGCCAGAGAAAAGAAGCTGATGTTCCAGGAGGAAACCTTTTGTTAGAGCTCACTGTTTACCAACAGGACCGCCTGGCACAGCTTCAGCCACTGGTTTCTGGCAAAAGTGGGAAACGGACAAAAATAAATAGCAGCCTCCCATTTCAAACACCTGAATGGGAAGGGAGGGCAAGGCGGCAGGGGATGGGGCGGCCGTCAGCACGATAAGGGCCTAGAGGTCATCAAAAACCCAAGATCTGGAGTCTTGATAGCCTCTAGTTCTGGAAACTGCATCCTCCAGTTCATGGCCCCATGGGACTCCTTCAAGGGCGAACAGGCAGGAAGCAGGAGCCCAGAAGCCAAGATGCAGGGAATAGTCTGATCTGCAAACACCACGAGGTCTTCCTGCTCTCTGCTTGGATGGCCACAAGTGACCTTAGTGGCTTAAAAAGCCATCTCAGGGTTTTGACAGGTGCTGGGAGAGAGCAGGATAATGACAAACCAGCGTGAGCATGAAACCCAGTCCTGGTTATGAACTGGACTTAGGAAAAGGGATGGATGGCTTCGTAGACAGTGACCGACAAGAGGAAATGTACAAATCAAGAGTTAATGAGAGCCAGCCAGATCTGCAAAATGTCATACCCCTATTTTAACATTCATTTTGATTTCCTCACTCAAGTTTTACTAGGACAATGGGACTCAAAATAAAATGGATTTCAGTGGAGAAAATAAACTTCTAGTTACTAAATATGTTGCTTTTGGAAAGTTTGTGTTTGTACGATTTTTTTTTTTCTAAAAAAATTAATGATCTCAGGTCAGTTGGGTTACTCAAATCCTGACAAAGAACACAGTATTTCAATTTTTGTGCAAGACAAAATAATGGAAAACAGCTCTCTTTACTACAACTTTAAAGTCATTAACCTTAAAAAATAGTTTAGAATTAATTTATGCCTTATCATTGGTTCTGGAGGTTCCGGAGATTGAAACTCACATCTGATGCCAGGATTTGGCTTAGCCTGGCCTTTGGAATCCACTCCTATAGGCTTTCCATCTGTGCTTTCCTCTTACAGTGGGTTCAACTCCCCTGAGAGTCAAAACTAAGTCCTAAGCCAATCACTGTAAAGCCTTTTTCTAGGATCTGAGAAAATAAAACATTCTTTTTTCTTGCGGTACGCGGGCCTCTCACCGCTGTGGCCTCTCCCGTTGTGGAGCACAGGCTCCGCAGCCATGGCTCACAGGCCCAGCTGCTCCGCGGCATGTGGGATCTTCCCGGACTGGGGCATGAACCCGTGTCCCCTGCATCGGCAGGCGGACTCTCAACTACTGCGCCACCAGGGAAGCCCAAAACATTCTGAATAGAAAATTACAAGATCGAGTTTAGTTACTAGTTAAATGAGCGTTGAGTTGGGTATTTAAACGTCAGGGGAAAAAATGAGGGCCTAGCACTGTTGGACCGGCTTTCATGGTGGCGTCAGCAGTAAGCAAATACGTACAGTCTTAAGTATTCTTAAGCGGAAGCTCAATTAAAAAGGCAAACCTTGGAATAGGCTTTGTGGAAGGCCAAGAGATTTAGATTCTGCCAGTCCAGGAAGGAAGGGATTCCAAAGATAAAGGGCATCCATCGCAAACATCTTGTTTCCAAGTCCCGGGAGCTCTCCATCAGGAAATGAACAGCAATGTGCTGCCTCACATTGAGTGAGAGAGAGAGAGAGAGAGAGAGAGAGAGAGAGAGAGAGAGAGAGAGGGGGAGAGAGAGAGAGAGAGAGAGAATGTTTCTAAAATAACCATTAGCACAAATCCCTAGAATCCAGGTGTTTTGGTTTCCAAAATCTCCAGAGAAAGTCTATGTCCCTCAGATGCTAAATACCTTAAAAGGCTGAGAAGCTAATGTTTCCACTGCCCTTTGTTTTGAAATCCTTTCCCCCACCTTTCTATGTAAAACTAAACTTAGTTTCATTCTTTGGTCCAGACTCTGCCGTGATGACTGTTCCTGACGTGCAAGCAAGAAAATTTAATTGCTGGGGTAATGCAAATTCCAGGTTAAGAGCCGTGTGATTTGAAGGTGTCTGTTTCTTGACACAGTGGTTCTATTGAGCAGGTTTGATGATGTGGTCTGAGGAATGCCTGGTGGTGACAATGCAACAGTCCTGGCTGTTGCATGCGAACTTCACCTTAATGTTAAACTGGGAGACAGACTCACTCCTGTGTCTGGACTTGCCTTGAGAGCAGCTGGGTGTAGCAGCTGAGGAGTGACTGTTTGGATAATGGAATGAAACTGTTCAGGAACCAAATGATAAAACAGCAGCAATTGTGGTTGTGAGGACTCCATTTGAAAACAGGAGAATTATGTCTGGGACAAAATACATCAGAAACAGAGCTAGAAGTCTCTCCTATACAGCCTACTGGATACAGGTGCCTGCTCTGGAGTCTGCCTCCCAGGTTTGAATCCCGTGTAGTAGCTGTGTGGCTATGGCAAGTTACTTAGCCTTTCTGTCTTGGTTCTTAGTAACTGTGAAATGGAAAGAAAGGACAGTGCCTACCTTTTAGGGTTAATTTAGGATTAACTGAGGTAAAGCATGTAAGTGAGTATCGTTCACACCCAGCACGAAGGTCGTCAGCAGATAGCCAGAGCTTCACCGTGAACACCTAACTTTTCACATTCCCTAGGCTGCATCATCACACCTGCTCCTAAGGTAATTGTTGTGCCACTTTCCAGCTGTGTGACATCGGGCAAGTTACTTGACCTTTCTGTGCTAGGTTTGTTCTGTAAAATTTGATAAGATTGTTGTGAGGATTAAGTGAGTTAATATTTGTGAAGTGCTTAGAACAGCGAGTACTAGATGCTTATTAAATAAACAAGACTGTGCCTGGAACAGCTAAGAGTTGAATATATATTAGCTATGGTTTTAAACATGTTCACCTTCCAGGAGAACTTGGTTCTGGTCTGAGCTCTTAACTAGAACGAGAACTTGTGAAGTCAGCCAGGGTATAATGGCAAGAGAAAGTGCCTGTGAGTGCATGCTGGAGGGGGGGGTGGGGAGAATGATAAAATATCTCTTTGAAGATTATCCATTACTGTGCATAATAATCCCCTTCTCAGTGTGTTAGAAGAATAAAATGTAGGCCCAAGGCAATATCAATTAATATTACTTAGAGCCATGTCTTCATCATGATTAAACAATTAATTTTTCTAGCACCATTGTAAAGAATTGGGGACTCACAGTGTAGAATTACTGGACCTTTGAATATGATGGTGGTGCTTCTATAATGTTTCATCTGCTTTGATCCTTAAAATATTTCCCTTTTTATTTGGTTTTAATGGAGCTCCTGCTGCTGATCAGGAAGCATTTAATGTGAAGTTGTCTTGGACAAAATTGAAGCATATCTTTCGAAATACAAAGCTATGTTTTTAAATGATGAAGAAACCATTGGCCTAGACCAAAGGCAGAATGGCAGTAGACATTTCCTCTCTCTTCTTTGGCTTCATCCCAAGATCTGGAAGGCTGTGAGTCAGGGAAACGTAACCCAGAAGGAGAGGGAGGTGGTGGTAGGATTCTTCCCCTATTGGTAGATAGCCTAAGCCTTTCATTCCAGGGCTCCATTATTGGGCCTGGCTTTTTCACTTTATAATGCTCTAGAAGTGTCCCAGATTCAGTTTTTCCATTCCTGGTGTGGCCAAACAGGTTTGTCTCATGGGCTTCTAGGCAGCCCTCAACAAGCACAGCACGGGCTCCAGGAAGGCCCTGAAGCCTCGGCTCTGCAGAGCAGGGTGCTGTGATCCATTAGCAATGTCTTTCCGGGGCAGAGGTGATGATGGCCGAGGGGTGGGTGCACGTTTTATTTTGACTTTCCTGCCCCAGTTCCTCTGTTTAACTGAGAGGCAGGATTGCAGAGAAGTTCCAGCTGGGAGGTTTGGGGTATATGTCTCAAACTCTCTGAGCCTCAATCCCCATCTTTAAAAGGGAGAAAATAATAGTAACAACAATAACAACAACAATATTTCTTAACACATGCCGGGTCTGTTGCTAAGAGCTTTACATATATTAACTCATTTAGTCCTCACAACTTATGAGGTAGGGCTATTGTTATCTCTTTCTGCAGATAAACCTGAGACTCAGAATAATGGTCCCGCCTAAGACGGGCATCAGCTCTCCTCTTTAACGACTACGGGCCTCTTCTGTGCGCACATGAAAGCACTCGGTACACGTTACCCCCTTTGCTTTTACTTCTGGGTTATAAGAGCTTCTGGAAAGCACAGGAAGCTGTAAAGGAAACAAACAGGAAATGGGTTAGTGGATTCTGCTGCAGTCTTCAGCTGTCATATTCCATTTGATTCTCATGTCACTTTGAAAAAGGATATTAACACTTAGATGAAATCCACAGGCAAATCTCTTCAAGCCCTATTTCCTAGCTACATAACCTCAAACAGTTTGCCAAGTACTTATTTGTCGTTATCGCGGTTGATTCTAACAACTGTGTCATAGGCAGAGGCCTTGGTTTTTACTGGAGACCTTTGTCTTATTAGGGACCTTTGTATTTTATTAGAAGATGGCACGGCCAGCATGAGGACTCTTTCTACCGTCCTATACATTTGGTTTCTCAAGCTCAGTGGTTCTCAAAGGGTAGTTCCTGGATCACAGCATCAGGAGCACTTGGGAACTTGTTAGAGATGAAAATTCTCAGGCCTCACCCAGGCCTCCTGAACCAGCAGCTCTGGGGATGGGACCCAGGAACCCACGCTGTGACAAGCCCTCCACACGATTCTCATGCACACTCAAGTCTGAGGACCACTGCAGTATCTGAAGCTCTCATAAGAGGAAAAGTTGCAAGCAGTTGAGATAACTAACTAGAGAAACAGATGTCTGCTGTGAAAGGTTTGACAGATGTCTATGTACAAGATAGAGCAGTTTTGTTCAGTGCTGCTTTAAAGAGTTTTCAGTAAACTTAAGAAATAACATTCTAAGAAAGAGCTCTTCTAAGTTGACTGTTTTGGGAGACATTTCTGATCACTAGAGAGAGTCAAGCGCACACACCTACGGCCCATCCATGCTCATGGAGTGGGGCGGGCGAAATTCTTATATTGGGTTGATAAAGTTGGAGTTTTCGGAGACCACTGAATAAATTTTTCCCTCCTGAGTTTGGAATCAATTGAGAAATGAGAAAGAGGGGTTAAATAAGAGGTGATCAAACTTCAGTACTAGTAAAGACTGGGGTGAAGAATATGTGTGTTCCAGATTTTTTTTTTTTTTTTTTTGCCCTATCATAAACTACCCTAAATCAGTGCCTTAAAATAATACCAATCATTTATCTGCTCACGATGTGAGAATTGGCTGGTCTCATCTAGGTGACTTCCACTCTGGTGACTCACGTGGTTGCAGTCAAATGATGGCGGGGAGTGCGCGCATTCATCCGAATGTCTGGCACCTGGGCTGGAAAGCCTCCAGCAGCTGCGGCTGGAGCAGCATCTCTCCCCTGCTCCCATATGCTCTCTCCGTATGGTGGCCTCAGGGTCCCCGGCCTTCTTTCGCGGTGACTGAAAGGTCCCAAAGTGTTCCAAGAGAAACTAACAGAAGCCACGTGGCTTTTTTAACAGCCTCAGAAGCCAGGCTGCACCACTTCCGCAGCGTTCTATTTATTAGGCAAACTCCTAGCTAGGTTCAAAAGGAAGGGACTAGACTCCACCTCCGGATGGGAAAAATGCCAGAGAATCTGGCATGTTTTAATACCACCACAGTGTGCCACCACGTGGGTCTGTAACACCTTTTCCCTTGAACTTAACTTCGCTCCAAGTTGTGATCTGACCCCTTGCAGGGACAAACTCTACCACACCGAGCTTACTAAATGCCTCTCTGTGGACAGGCCCGGCTGCACTAGAGAGCATGCTCAGTTGCACTTTCAAATTCACCGATCAGGTAAGGTGCTGCTAAACTGGGGTCGGGGATGGGAGAGGCTAGGAGTGTTACACTGGAAGAATATTTCCACAGGGAGATATGAGGCCAGGGAATGGGGATTAATTACACCTTTAATAGGCAATAGGATGGGATGGAACACTTTTCATTTTTAAGCTTTTAAGTAGTTATGAATTTTGATACCTAAATGTTGTTTGTATATTCAGGTGCAGAGTAACTTAACATCTCTGGCAATTTCCCAAAGGGAATCTGGACATTTTGTTTTAAATATGTGTCCAAATGCTCACTTACTTATTTCCTCTTCCCTTCAAGGTGCCTTTAAAAAAAAATAACAGTTTTATTGAGGGGTAATTCACATACCATGCAATTCACCCATTTAAAGTATATAATTCAATGGTTTTTAATATAGTGACAGATATGTGCAACCATCACCACAGTTAATTTTAGAGCATTCCATCACCTTCAAAAGAAATCCTGTACACTTTAGCCATCATCTCTTTGTCCTTCCAGCTTATCCAGTCCTAAGCAACCACCAATCTACTTTCTGTCTTTATAGATTAGGACATGTCATCTAAATGGAATCACATAGCATGTAGCCTTTGTGTCTGGCTCCTTTCACTTAGCGTAACGTTTTCAAAGTTTGTCCTTGTTATAGCATGTATCAGTACTTCATTCTTTTTTTTTGGCTGAATAATGTTCCTTTGTATAGATGGCAAACCACATTTTGTTTATTTATTTATCATTTGATGGACATCTGGGATGTTTCCACCGTTTGACTGTAAACATTTGTGAACATGTTTATATGTGGACGTATGTTTTCTTTCTTTTAGGTATATACCTAGGAGTGGAACTGCTGGGTCTTGTGGTCACTCTATGTTTAACCATTTGAAGAACTATCCAACTGTCTCCCAAAGTGGCTGCATCATTTTGCTCCCACTGGCAGTGTATGAGGATTCTGGTTTCTCTAGATTCTTGTCAATACTTATTATTATCTGACTTTCTAATTCTAGCCATTCTAGTGGCTGTGAAGTGATATATCATTGTAGGTTTGATTTGCATTTCCCTAATGACTAATAATGTCAAACATCTTCGTATGCTTACTGGCTATTTGTCTATCTATCTTCTTTGGAGAAATGTTTATTCAGTTCATTTTCCAATGAGTTATCTATCTTTTTATGATTGAGTTGTACGAGCTCTTTATATATAGATACATGTTCCTTATGAGATATTTGATTTGCAAATATTTCTTTCCCATTCTTTTCACTTTCTTGATAATGTCCTTTGAAGCACAAAAATTTTAATTTGATGAAGTCTAATTTATCTATTTTTTCTTTTATTGTTCATGCTTTCAGTGTCATATCTATAAATCCATCATCAAATCTGAGGTCATAAAGATTTATCCCAATATCTCCTTTTAAGAGTTTTACAGTTTAGCTCTTATATTTAGGTCTTTGATGCATTTTGAATTAATTTTGTATATCATGTGAGGTAAGGGTGTCATTTTAGTCCAAGTCTGAAGGCCTGAAAACCAGGGGAGCTGATGGCATAAATTCTAGTCCAAGGGCAGGAAAAGACTAGTGTCCCAGCTCAAGCAGGCAAGCAGGAAGAACAGATGAATTCTCCCTTTCTCTGCCTTTTGTTTTAGTTAGACCCTCAATGGATTGGATGATGCCCACCCACGTTGGGGAGGGCAATCTACTGAGTCCACCAATTCAAATGCTAACCTAACTCGGAAACAACCTCATAGGTACACCCCAAAATAATATTTAATCTGGGCATCCCAGGGCACAATTTAACACATAAAATAACCATAACACGAGTTCCCTTTTTTTCTCTTTTTTTGGAAGTGTGTGAAGAATTGCTATTAATTATTCTTGAATGTTTGATAGCATTCAGCAGTGAAATCATCTGGGCCTGGGATTTTCTTTGTGGGTAGTTTTTTTTTTAATTACTACTTCCATTTCTTTACTTGTTATAGATCTATTCAGATTGTCTATTTCTTCCTGGGTCAGCTTCGGTAGTTTGTGTCTTTCTAAGAAGATGTCCATTTTATCTGAGTAATCTGATGTACTGGCATACAATTGCTTATAGTATTTTTTCAAAATTGGAGTATAGTTGATTTACAATGTTGTGTTAGTGTCAGGTGTACAGCAAAGTGATTCGATTATCACTTTTCCGGCTCATTTCCCTTATAGGTTATTACAAGGTATTGAATATAGTTCCCTGTGCTCTATAGTAGATTCTTGTTGTTTATCTATTTTATATGTAGTAGTGTTGTATATCCATTAATCTCAAATTCCTAATTTAACCCTCCCTCATAGTATTTTTTTTATAATTCTGTTTTTTCAGTAAGATTGGTAATAATGTTCCCTTTCTTATTTCTGATTCTAGTCATTTGAGTCTTTCTCTCTTTTTCTTGGTCAATCTAGCTAAAGGTTGGTCAGTTTTATTAATGTTTTCAAAGAAACAGCTTTTTGGTTTTATTGATTTTCTCTATTGTTTTTCTATTCTCTATTTCACTGATTTTCATTATAATCTTTATTATTTCCTTCCTTCTTCTTGATGTCTCGATTATTACTATCTCCTCAAAGGGACATTGGTAATCCACACTTTTAGTGAAAACACAAGAAAATCATTTTTATCATAGTATTATCTTTTTTCCACTCCTGTTGCTTTTCTTATACTGTTAGTTTTATTATGGCACTGCAATCACCCAAGCTGGAAACTGGAACCTTTATTTATTCTTTTTTCTCCTCATGCCTCACATCCAATTGGTCATTGAATCCTATCAGGCCAACTTTAGAAGTGTCTCTCAACTACATCCACTCCTGTTTCACTAAAATTCACTGCTCACTGTTATCTAGGTTACCTGATAGTGGGTAACTCAGGCCCACCCCTGATATTTGCAGGTCCCAAAGAAGAATTAAAATGGAGGTTTCCATCCCATTGCCCAACCTCTTCTTTTCCCACCCCATGGCTGTGTCTCACTATAAAGGGCCTCACGTACATGCAGACATCCCAACTTACACTACCAAGTTCTTTCCCATAGTCCCAACAAACAGCCACCCCTTGGGCTTAGAGGATAGACCTATGAAGGCCTGCACAATTTACAAACCCTAACAGCAGGCTTGGGATTCTTTGAGCAGGGAGTTTCAGTTCCCGAGCACTCAGATTGTGATCTAGAAGTGGGGAAGAACACAGGCTGTGAGTGGACACAGCCCACTGGCCCTGTGGACTCCTTGCCTTGTGGAAATTGATGTGTCTATAGGGGGGGGCAGACCTGGGTCTCCTAAAGGGCAGGTTCCAGTGGAGGGTGTCTCAGTCCAAGTGGTGCTATGCCACTCCCCTGCATAAAATTCTCAAGTCCTATCCTGTGGCCCGCTGAACTGTGTCTAAACTCCTTAACTTAGTACAGAAGGCCTACCACAACCTGATTTCGGCCTATTTTCCCATCTTTTCTCGTTCTTCCATGAACTCAGCTCCTCCAAAACCTCTAGGGAGAATTAATTGCTTTCTCATGCTTTGATGACCCTCAGCCTTACTCTTAAACATACTTCAATTAAAGCACGTAAAACATTGCATTATTTCTATTTGTTTGAATATCTGTCTTCCCTATAAACTAGAAAGCTCCCTGAGGTGTATTTGTGGTCTTTTGTCTGCACAGGAGCCATTCTTTATTCAAGGAATAGCACCCCCTTTGTTTTTGGAAACTGTTCCTCCCTCTCTCCCCTTGCAGACCCCTCTGTTGTAATATGAGATTTAAATGGTAGCTGATGTCCAGACTCATCAAATTGTACATATTAAATTGTATATCAATTATACTTTAATAAATCTTTTTTTTTAAAGCCTGCTGGCTCTGCCCCTGTAGCCACAGTGTCTGGCAGCATGTGACCTATGCTGGACCAATCAAGTTCTTTCCTAGGACGTTTTTACATGCAACTGTATGGAAAAGCTTTTTCCTCTTGGGTGGTGAATTAAGGAAGGTGGAACCCGGAGCTCTTGATTGTTATGGGGTCAGTTTCATGGGGAGTTGCCAAAACGGAAATCAAGCTAAGAGATGGAAAGAAACATCTGGAAAGCACTCAAGGCTGTAGTTCATGTCATCCTGGTCATTTCTGTGGTTTGGCTATGTGAGTCAATGAACTCCCCTTTTTGCTTCAGCTAATTCAAGTTTGGTTTTTATGATTTGCAGCCCAAAAAATTCAGTAAGGTTTTCCTCCAAGGTGGAGGCCAGAGTTTCTTCATTTTTTGTATCCCAAAATCTAGCATAGACCCTGGCACAGAGTAGACACTCAGGACATTTATTTATTGCTTTAAAGCAAAACACAAATTGGCTGAATTAATTTATTGAGAACTGTGCTGGTCAGTCTAAAATGAAAAGAAAGCATCCAGTGTTACTTAAGTGTATTGGGAGAACAAGAGCTTGATGATTTGTATAATTAAATGTGGGGGAAGAAACAGTGAAAAGTAAAAACAGTCCCAGAAAAAGAATAAATCTGCTGCCAACTTGGCTAAGTGAACTATAGCAAGCTAGAAATATTTGTTTCCCTTCGCTCGTCTCCAATAGCTTTCCAACTAAAACTTCCCTTTGTAAAATATAAAACTTCCTTTTATAAAGTAATATATTTATGATTTTGCTTATGAGAGATGGAAGCCGGAAGGTTTAACTTCCCTCCCTGAGCCCCGTTGTCTCTCACCATCCCATTTGGGCTTTAGGAGGGCAGGGGAAGAGGATGAAGTGAGGTTGGATAACTGGGATGACCTTTACCAGCTCACAAGTGCAATTACTTATTCCCAAACAAGAATAGACCCTTCATTGTGCTTCCCCTCAGGCATTCAGTAAAAGGAAGCCTGGCTATAAAAGTGGCAGAAAAGTGCAACCACATCTTCACCAAACAGGTCTGGCTCGTTTAGGACCATGTGTTTTGCCAGCTTAAATGGCTGTACCAACAATAAGATCCTGAAGAGTCCACCCATTGTGAAAACCAAGGGTCATTTATTCCTGGAGCTGGATGGAACCTCAGAGGTCTTCTGGTTCGACCACCATCTGCTGTCTGATCATCTCCATACTGTCCTTGAATTAATTTCCAGCTCCTTCTTGAGCCCTCTTATGAAGAGCGACCCAGGTCTCCAGACAGCCATTTCATCTATGAACTGTTAGAAAATTCTTTGTTTTACTGGGCTGAAAGCTGTTTTCAGAAATTTCCTGCCATTGATTCAAAAGGCCTTGCTTAAGTTCTTGGAGGGAATTCCCTGGCGGTCCAGTGGTTAGGACTCCAAACTTTCACTGCTGAGGGCCTGGGTTCAATGCCTGATTGGGAACCAAGATTCTGTCAAGCCGCGAGGCGTAGCCAAAAAAAAAAGAGTTCTTAGAAAATAAATCCAGTCTCTCTTCCAAATTAATCACTCCTCCAGGCCTTTAGATACTTGAGGCAGCTATCACATATTTTTAGGCAAGACATCCCAAGGATGTCCTTTAGCAGTCCTTCATAGGACACTAGGGTTTTATTCTTCTCTGGGCAGGCACTGGGGCAGCAATTGGGTGCAAAGGACATGCAGCCAGTTAGGGCCAAGTCACAATTCTTGAGCCTCAACTCACCTTGTGTGTGTGACTTGTGCACATTATTTTAACTTTTATTGACTTCACGTTTATCATTGCTAAAAGAAAGATATAACCTTCTGAATTTCATTTTATTCGTAAAATGGAAACAATAATAGCTATATTATGGGTTGTCTTGAAGATTATGTGAGACATTACATTATAAAATGGTTAGCACAATGCTCAGAACACACAAACTACACTATCGTTGTTGTTATTATTATTATATTTAAAAAATATTATCTATAATGTATTAGCCAACTCAGGCTGCCATAACAAAATACCATAGACTGGGTGGCTTAAACAACAGAAATTTATTTTTCATGGTTCTGAAGGTGGGATGTCCAAGATCAAGGTGCCAGAAAGGTAGGTTTGATTCTGAAGCTTCTTCTCTTGGCTTGTAGGGAGCTACCATCTATCTTTCTGGGCGCTCAGCGACCACTTAAATGTGCACACATGGAGAGAGAGAGAGTGAGCAAGAGAGAAAGAGAGCTATTGGGTTTCTCTTTATTATGAGGACACTAATCTTATCTGATTAGGGCCTCACACTCATGACCTCATTTACCCTTCATTACCTCCTAAGGGCCCTATTTCCACATACAATCACGCTGGAGGTTAGAGCTTCAACATATGAATTTTGGGAGTACACAAGTCAGTCCATAGCATATGATATTATATTATACTTCCAACATTTAAAAGAAAAGTATGCGGGCTTCCCTGGTGGCGCAGTGGTTGAGAGTCCGCCTGCCAATGCAGGGGATATGGGTTCGTGCCCCGGTCTGGGAGGATCCCACGTGCCGCGGAGCGGCTGGGCCCGTGAGCCATGGCCGCTGAGCCTGCGCGTCCGGAGCCTGTGCTCCGCAGCAGGAGAGGCCACAGCAGTGAGAGGCCCGCGTACGGCAAAAAAAAAAAAAAAAAAAAGTATGCATCCAGCTAAGGGGTCAGCATCTATAAAGGCTCTCAAATGAAATACTGAATACAGTCCTATGTGGCTGAGACAGAGAATACAGGGGAAAGATAAAATTGAGAAGCAAGCAGGGGTAAGACTGTGATGGGACCCGTAGTTCATGTTAGGGAGTTTGCATTTTTTCTAAGGGCAATGAGAAGACTTTGAAGGGTTGTAAGTCGGAACGTGACCTAGTATATTTTGTGCTTTATTGGGATCATTCTGTCTGTGTGCAGAAAATGGATTGAAGGGGATTTAATCCTGAGAAACCTAACAAGCACATATTAAAGGGTTGTCCTCAGGGTGGTGGGAAGAAGAAATAAATATTAACAATCTGGGCACAAATCCCAAGGATGGTTTTGAACTCAAACCTTAATTTTTTTTTTTTTTCTTTTTTTTGCGGTACGCGGGCCTCTCACTGTTGTGGCCTCTCCCGTTGCGGAGCACAGGCTCCGGACGCACCGGCTCAGCGGCCATGGCTCACGGGCCCAGCCGCTCCGCGGCCTGGGGGATCTTCCCGGACCGGGGCACGAACCCATGTCCCCTGCATCGGCAGGCGGACTCTCAACCACTGCTCCACCAGGGAAGCCCACCTTAATGGTTTCTGAGCTTCTCTTGTGGCGCAGTGGTTAAGAATCCTCCTGCCAATCCACGGGACACGGGTTCAAGCCCTGGTCCGGGAAGATCCCACATGCCACGGAGCAACTAAGCCCGTGCGCCACAACTACTGAGCCTGTGTGCCTAGAGCCTGTGCTCCACAGCAAGAGAAGCCACCGCAATGAGAAGCCCGCGCACCGCAACGAAGAGTAGACCCCGTGAACAGCAGCTAAAGAAAGCCCACGCGCAGCAACGAGGACCCGAGGCAGCCAAAAAATAAATTAAAAAAAAAAAAACACGAAAAAACCTTAATGGTTTTTATTCAGCCTTTCTAATGACTAGTAGCAGCCCCCGCCCTCCCCGCCTATCACCCTCCTCCCACAGCCTTTCTATAATCTCCAGTTTTCTCTGATGGCTGTGGAAGAGTGAGTTTTGGGTGCTGTTACTAATTAGCATAGTGTAAGATAAGCAGCAATTTGGTTGGAACATTTTAATAATAGTTATTTTCTCTTTTGCCTATATTTAAAAGTTCTAATTTAATGAATAAATTATCTTCAGAGATCTAAGTTATTTCTAGTTGTGTTGTTCCATCTGATATGTTAATTTCAACAACAGATTTATTTTAATAATGGAAGAAGAAACTTAAAAAAAACAACAACTCCTACCTTGAAGTCTAAACTGACTTGTATGTGAATACCCTAGGAAGTTTGGTGAAGAGGTCTTTGCACGGAAGGGTTTGGATGATGAACTTTGCAGGGCAATTTCATATCCAAAGATGGGGCATTCCCAAATCAGAGTCGTCTGAAGTTCTTTTGAATAATTTTTTAAGCCACTCAGGATGAGATTGCTTTTCCTTTGAATGAAAGCCAGGAGGCAGAACAGAAATAGCAGCGAACCTGACACTCCCAGACTGGGTCCTTGGCTTCATCATTAACTGCCTATATGATGCAACATATGCCCATAGCTCTTCTGGATCTCAATTATTCTAGGAAAACAAGAGAGAAAGACTAGTTCATTTCTAAAGCCTTTACAATGTGCCTCTTATGTCAGGCTCTGCTCAAGGAATGTGGGAGTGAATAAAATATATATGATCCCTGATCCCACTGAGCATTTATTCTTATGGAGGAACATAATTTCTAAAACTAGCATATTAATTAACAAATAGTATGCATCCAGATGGGGTAAATGTTTAAGAAAATGAAATGGGATAGTGATATACAGAGATATATGTGTTTGCTAGGAGCAACTATTTATATAGGGTGGGCAGTCAGGCAAACTTGTCTGATGAGGTTCCTTCTTTGCTGAGACTTGAGTGGTGAGAAACAGTTATCTACGCAAAGACCTAGGGTAAGAGCATTCCAGACAGCAAGAAGAGCTGGAGCAAGGGCCTGAAGAGTGAGGAGCATGGTGTATTACAGGGATAAGGAGATGAGCGTGGCGGGGGCCCAGTGAATGGAATGAAGCCTGAAAGGTGAATGGTGGCCAGATCCTGTAAGGTCTGTTTGGCTGTGGAAGGGGTTTGGATTTTATTCAAGTAGTCATGAGCAGTTCTGACCCATGGACAGTTTTGGGCAAGGGCGTGATGTGGTCTATTTCTGTCTTGTTTTGTTTTTAAACATTTGTCAGGGGGCCATGTGGAGATGGGCTGTGTTAATGAGTGAGAATGAAGCCAAGACACCAAGTAAGCACCTGCTGCGGTAATCCAGCTGAGTGATCGTTGCAGTGGGCGGGGGTTACAGAGCCGGAGTCAGGCACACTTGCTAAGGAGTGGCTGTTTATGCCTCCATGACCTACTGGTCTATTAAGAGTCCATCATTCTCTGCTACTAGCTGAGTTCCCCTCTCTCCCCTCCCACATCTATGAGATGGCTGTTTGGGGTGAGAAGAGTGGTTTGTGGTTACGAGACTGATTCAAGTTGGCTGCAGAGAGATCAGAGTGACCTTGCATCCACAAGCTTGATGCTTTGTCTCAATGAGTCAATGGAACATTCGATGGGAGAAATATCTCTGAAGGAAAAATAAAAGTAGAGAGTAGCTAGTGGCATTGAGACAAACCTAAACCCTCTGACAAAGCAAAGACTCCTTTCTGCTTCCTTTCCCTTTCAAATTTATTCACAAGAACTTGGGACATTCAATTTGGCTGTAGTGGAGACAGCTGTTTTAAACAGAATCGAATCCAATTTCCATGACATTTTGCACGCATGCAGATTTTGGCATTCAAATGATTCGTGAGTACAATTAATAAATGGCAGTATTATTTTGGAACATTTAGAGCATTATGTTTTCAGGAAGTGCAGCCTACCTAACTTTTTTCTTTTAATTCTTATTGGGGTGTAGTGGCTTCACAATGTTGTGTTAGTTTCTGCTGTACAGCAGAAAGTGAATCAGCTGTATGTATACATATATCCCCTCATTTTTGAATTTCCTTCTCATTTAGGTCACCAGAGAACATTAAGTAGAGTTCCCTGTGCTGTACAGTAGGTTCTCATTAGTTACCTATTTTATACATGTTAGTGTATATATGTCAAGCCCAATCTCCCAATTCATCCCACCCCCCCTTCCCCGCTTGGTGTCCATACGTTTGTTCTCTACATCTGTGTCTCTATTTCTGCCTTGCAAACAGGTTCATCTTACCATCTTTCTAGATTCCACATATACGCGTTAATACACGATATTTGTTTTTCTCTTTCTGACTTCACTCTGTATGACAGTCTCCACATTTGTAGGTCCATCCATATCTCTACAAATGACCCAATCTCATTCCTTCTTATGGCAGCCTACCCAACTTTTAACAACTTCTATTCTGCCTTCACTTTAATATAGTCATGTCACTGTAGTTTGGTGCTACATAGCCCTACAGCATAATTATATTCCCTATCGGTCTGAATAGGAGGCAATAATTCTCTTTTTGCCATGACCCAAATGATGAGATATGTCCATTTTTAAAGAACTACCATATCAAGCCCAAGATCCTAAAATGCCATAATTCATTCTACATCTGCTAAGAATGTCGTTGGTGTCTTTGGGACTTGGCTTTGTCAATAATTTTGTTGCACAAGTGACTCCACCTAGGATGTCTGGGAGGGCTAGAGATTGGGTCCATTCGTCCAGCAGATATTGGAGCCCCTTACTCCATGCAAGGTACTCCACGCTGGACACTGGGGGGGATCGCAAGACATAATGACATCTCTGCCCTCTATCTAGCTAACTATCCACTTGGGAAAGTTGTGCAGAAAAGATTAAATAACTGCATGTTAAATAATAATATAGGACATCTCAGACTAGCGGGATATGATCTGATGATCGATGATGGTTTATAACTGTGCTTCTCAAACTGTTATATGCACACAAATCTCTTAGGCATCTTGTTAAATGCACATTCTGATTCTGTAGGTTAGGGGCGGTGGCAATAAGTTCCCACTTAATGCCAAGGCTGAAGCCTCATGACCAAATTTTGAGTAGCCAGGATTTATATTTAAGACCCCCAAACTGTGCGCCGAGGCACCCCAGGGTGCTGCAGTGAATTTGCAGGGGCACCATTGGATTTTTTATGAAAAAAATTAAAAACACAGTAATGCTCATCATATGAGTTACTAGTAGTTCATTGTTTCGACATTAGATCATGCTACATTGCTCTGATCTTATATCTTGGCAAAGCTGGACTCTCACCATAACTGTACTATGATAAAAAATGCAAGTACAGCCCAAAAATCCATGTGAAACAGGCAAAGAGAGCAGTGGTGTCTGATATGATTTCAAGGTTTGAGAAGTTGTACAGTGTCCAATAGGCACGTATATACAATGGTAGGTAACTATGGTTATGTGAGAGTAAAATTTCAAAGAGCAATTTTCTCTCAGTTTCTATGCACTATTTCTTTCAAACAGCTGCTAAGTTGTTAGGACGTGATTTTTTGGATATACTTACTAAATAATGAAGACGATTAGGTATTTCTTTCGACCAAGGAACACCACACAAAAAAATTGGGAGACGCAAGATGCCGTGAACAGGGAAAGTTTGGAAGTCTCTGGGTTAGCTAATAAGTACTATGAGTTCAGAGACGTTTGGGTGGTCATGAAGGTCACGTGGAGGTCATAGAACCTGGGTCAGGTCTGCAGGAGGAACAGCATGACTGCACTTCCCAGATTTTATGGAATGCATGGACGGGTGCTTAGATTTCCCTATTAATTCAAACCCTCCACTCCCCTACTTTCTTTGGGGCCTCTTTGAATGCACACAGCTTTCAACTCAGAACTCCCCTTGTGCAGGGAAGTGCCACTCCCTGAGTAGCCAATGGCCTCAAATCAGATTTTTCCTCCAATATCCTCCAAACACGTGTTCTAATCTGGAGAGTGGTTTGGTGTATTGGGCTATGTGTTTGTCTTTCTTTATATATACGTCACCTGGCATCCTTCTGAGTGTCTGCAAACCACAATATGTGTCTGTGATTAAAATTTTTCAAAGAACCAGAATTTTGTTTGCATTGTTTTAGAGACATTAGTTAGTTGTTAAATGGACTCATTTTAATTGTCTCTTTTTAAATTGATTTCTGTTTTTTATCAGTATTTCCACAGAATAAATGTATCTATTTCTAAAAGTCCTTGAACATCAACATGTTAATAAAGTTTGAGGTCAAGTTCGCCAGTCATTTTTTTGTTTGTTTGTTTGTTTGTTTTGAGTTTTTGCGGTACGCGGGCCTCTCACTGCTGTGGCCTCTCCCGTTGCGGAGCACAGGCTCCGGACGCGCAGGCTCAGCGGCCACGGCTCACGGGCCCAGCCGCTCCGCGGCACGTGGGATCTTCTCGCCAGTCATTTTATTCCTCAACCCAAATGGTGTTGAGTTCAGAGCAATAGGCAACAGGGAGCTGGTAACAAAACAGTGGTGAAGTAGGAACATAAAGTGCTGTTCAGGATGGATTGGAAGGAGGAGTGACCAGGGAGAGGCTGGAGGTGAAGCTCTAGGGTGAGGTGACAGTGGCAGTAGAAAAGAAAAGAAAGCGATGGCTACAAAAGATACGAGAAGGGAGTCTCGTGCCCGATTGTATTAATATATGAAGTGAGCCAGAAGGAGGAGGTAGAGATCGTGCTGCGGATCCTGGAGGTCTGGGTGACTGGGAGAATGATGGAAAAATACAGAAAAGTCCAAAGAGAGGAAGGCATCTTGGAGGGAAGAGGCGAGTGTAGCTTGACACTGGGTTTCAGGAGATGGTGTGCAGTTAAACACACCACTGCAGTTAGAGCTGGAGGTCGGAAGACAGGCGGCAGAGATTTGGTCGGGCAAGACGCGGAGGACTGCGGACGAGGAAGAGAGTGGGAGTGTACGGTGGGTCATGGCTAGGTCTTGGGAAGCATCTAATATGATTGGGCAGCAGGGCAAAGTGGAGCCAATGAATGACACAAAGAAGGACAGTCAAAAGGCTGGAAAGAAAGCACCGTAATAAGGCTCTTGAAGGAGGAATGAGAAGTTTTATTTATTGAGTGCCTCACAGGTGTAAACTATGTTTTTCACATGTTGTTATATGGAATACCCACGACAAATTTTGAGATGGATATTATCATCCTCATTTTACAGATTAGGAAATCGAAGGTCAGAGACACTGTGTAACCTGGCCAAGGGCATTCCGTTAGTAAGTGGAAGGATTTGAATCCAACTCTTAGTTTGAACCCAAAGTACTTGCTCTTCCCCTAACCCTTTCCAGAATGAAAAGGAAGATGATTAAAAGATTAACGTGATCTGGGCTTCCCTGGTGGCGCAGTGGTTGAGAGTCCGCCTGCCGATGCGGGGGACACGGGTTCGTGCCCCGGTCCGGGAAGATCCCACGTGCCGCGGAGCGGCTGGGCCCGTGAGCCATGGCCGCTGAGCCTGCGCGTCCGGAGCCTGTGCTCCGCAACGGGAGAGGCCACAGCAGTGAGAGGCCCGCGTACTGCAAAAAAAAAAAAAAACAAAAAAGATTAACGTGATCTGTTAGAGCAAAAAGTCTTAATCTTTGGTCCTTAAGGGCTCCCTGAATAAGCTTCAGGAAGTTTATTAATCTCTCAAGTTACATGAAAAATTTTGTTGTAAAACAACACATTTTGGGGGCTTCCCTGGTGGCTCAGCAGTTAAGAATCCACCAGCCAGGTTGAGAGTCCGCCTGCCGATGCCGGGGACACGGGTTCGTGCCCCGGTCTGGGAAGATCCCACATGCCGCGGAGCAGCTAAGCCCATGCTCCACGACTACTGAGCCTGCACTCTAGAGCCTGCAAGCCACAACTACTGAGCCGGCAAGCCACAACTACTGAAGCCCACGCGCCTAGAGCCTGTGCTCCGCGACAAAAGAAGCCACCGCAACGAGAAGCCTGCGCATCGCAACGAAGACCCAACGCAGCCATAAATAAATAAATAAATTTTAAAATAAAATAAAATAAAAGGAATAAACATTTAAAAAATTACCTTTTTTGTCCTGATAAGATGGTCTATACTTCCACCAGATTTCCAAAGGGTATTGAATGCTCCCCCAAATGGAAGAACAGCTGTTCTAGACAGATGTTTTAGTAAAGCAGTGAATTTTAGGGAGTTATGGACTAAACAGGTAGTGAGGAAGACAAAAGCAGTATGTGCCATATTCAAGAAATTTGCCTCCAAAAGAAGAAAAAAGTGCTATGGTAGTTTGAAGAGGCAAAAAAAGCAATTGAAAGTTTTTTGTTTTTTGTTTTTTTTTACAGATTGGGAAGCTATGAGCCCTTTTGGCAACAGCAGGGAAGGGTCCAGTGAGGAGACATTGTTGACTTGGGGTGGGAGGTGACAGGTACCAACAGAGGAGGAAGTTCGCCAGGGACGGCGGAGGGGGTTGGCCTTCTCTCCTGGGGATGCTGGTGGGCTTCACACCTCCACTAAGCAATGCTGTCATTCCATTAGCTGGTTCAACGATTTTCCAGAACAGTCTCTTCCGGAAGTAGTCGGGAAAGAAAAAGGGAGAAAGAAAGGAAGAATGGGAAAAAGAGGAGGATGGTAAGATGGGAGGAAGGAAAAAGGGAGTGAGTGAGGGAGAAAACCCAGAGTGTTTCTCTAAGATAGAAGTGAGGAGGAGTGGAGGAAAAATTGGGGGTGGAAATCATATGTTCCTAATCCTGTCTTTACTCCTAGGGGTCAAGGTCAATTCTATAACAATGTCTACCTCATGCCTCAAGAGGGAGTGGAGACTCCCAGGGACACTGCAAGCCTCCAGCGATGCTCTAAATGAAGAGCCCACTCTGTCTTCCAAGGACAGTCATTTTTGAACTTAGAAAGAGGGGGAGGGGATTCAACTAGACTGATTTGATTACAAAATTTTTCATCTCTTATTATCTCCTGGGCTTCAGATGCATTTAATTATCCTTCCCAAATGTCATATTCTGCTTTTAATGAAAATCTTAAAAAAGAAAAGGAACTTCTTAATACAGATGCAAATTAAATTTGGTGTTTTGTTTACATGGAGGAAAATACAAGGAGTACCTTGTTTGCTTCTCCATGGGCTATAAGGATAGTGTTTGGGGGCTTACTTTTAAACAAAAATAGGATTTTATTATCATTATCAATAGATGCTCATGGAATATACAAAATAAAATTTAGTTCATGTTTGCAACATCTGTGCATTATTAAGTAATTCACTAAGGAATCCACAGCTACAGAAGTTTCTATTTAAAAATACGCATGCGCGCACACACACGATTTTCATTAGCATTAAATGTATAGTCTTCAGTTTCTGTTGTGTGTTGGACATTGTGTTGTCCTTAATTCCAAGGAGCTCAGAATCAAATAAGCAAAAAGAAAGATAAGCAAATTAATAATTATAATAAAAAAATAAAAATTGAGCACTTACTATGTGCCAGGCACTGCTGTAAATGCTTTACAAGGATTAACCAATTTAATCCTCACAATACACCTACATCATGGGCGCTATTATTGTCCTCATTTTACAAATGAGGAGTCTGAGGGACACAGGAGTTAAATAACTGGTCCAAGTTCACACAGCTAGTGAGCGGTGGCTCTAGGCAGCCCACACGCTTAACCATAATGCAGTTATGGAAACAGATGCCCAGGACAGAAGGGGCTGGGAGGAAGGACTGATGGGGGATGGAGGATGCTTCCCGGTGGAGGTGACCTTTGAGTTGGGTTCTTAAGAATGAAGTAGGTGGTGGATTATAGGCAGAGAAGTCTGAACAGCAGGTGAGTTCTAGAAATCAGGCACTTTGGTGTTAGTGGCATATGTGGTAGGGGGGGTAAGGATTGGGTGGGAAGTGAAGTTGGAGAGATGTTCCTAAGGCCGATGGTGAAGGACGTTGAATGTTGCACCAGGCAGCTTAGACTTTGTCCTGTGGCTTATGAAAGACCGAAATAAAGGAGAGACACAGCCACAACTGCAAGTACAATGCCCAAGCTGGGTACAGGTGGATTATTCTCTGAACTACTCTGGATTCTTAGTTTTCTATTTAAAAAAAAAAAATCATACCAAAAAAAGAAAAAGAGAAAAAGGAGAATACCCAAGGAATCACAAGGGTTTATTAAAACAACATAATTTGTGGGAAAATTTAACTTACTATTGACTCAGTTCCTTGGTTAATAAATAACACATCTTCTTTGTATCTCTTAAATTAATGAGAGTAACAAGATTACTTAATAAGAATACGAATTAATAAGAATAAATAAAATAAGAGGTAGTGGAAAAACATTTATGAGAAACCTGATTGTCCTCCATGCTTTGAGAAAGAGTTTTTTCCTTGAGTGTTTCTATAATAATTTACTTTATACCTTTATTCTGCCCCCTAACTCAAGTATAAGCTTTATTCTGGGGTCAAATTTCAGTCCTGTACATGTCGTGTGATTTTTGTGTTTCCTGCCCGTGGACCTCCAGGCCTTCCACCTTTTTAGAGAAATGCTTTCTTTGAACATACATATTAAATAGTATGTGGCCCCATCTCGTGTATTATGGAAAAACCACACCTTCTCCAAGATTGCTGAAGCTTCCCAGGGCATCTCGCATTATCAGGGTCACCTCCTGTTTTGAATTCCAGCTTTCACTGAATTCCTTTCTTTCTTATAATCATACCTGCTTATTTAGGGTCCCCTCCTCCCAAACAAAAAAGCTAGCTTCTTAAGAATTTTGCCCTCCTTCTGGGCCAACCAGTATAAACTGCCAACAGCTTTTAAAGTAACAATGTTTTCTTTCCTATTACAAAAATACCTTACATTATTACATGTATTATAATTCCATAGTACATTACAGTTTTCAAAACATTTTCGTTATTACATGTGTTATAATTCCATAGTACATTACAGTTTTCAAAACATTTTCACAACAGAGCAGGTGTGATTGTTCTCATTTTAGAGGAGAATGGAGGAGGGAACTAACATTTATAGGCTGCCTTTTATGAGTTAGGCTTTGTCTTCTTGTTTTACATGTTTTAGCTCATTAGCATAGGTAATCTAATTAAGCACATTTTCTCAATCATTCTTCACAATTTTGCAAGGTAGGCATTTGTATTAGTACCTATTGCCATATACACATTACCCCAACATTGAGCAGCTTAAAACAACAAATATTCATGATCTCACACTTTCTGCGGGTCAGGGCTCTGGGTATGGCTTCACTGAGTACCTTTGGATCAAGGTCTCTCCAGAGGCTGCAGTTCTGCTGTTGGTCTTGGCTGTGGTCTCATCTAAAGGCAGGGGAGGACCTGCTTCCCACCTCACTCACATGGCTGTTGACAGGCTTCAGTTCCTCACCTAGCTGAGGTCTCCCTCAGTGGATTGCCATGGTGTCCTCTCCACAAGCAGCTTCCAACATGGCAGCTAACTTCTCTCCCAGTGATTCAGCAAGAAAGTGGAGAGAGGGAGCTCTCATGGTCTCTTTGTAACCTAATCTTGGAAGTGACCTCTCCGTACTTTCACCATAGTCTGTTTGTTAGAAGTGAATCACTGGGTCCAGCCCACAGTCCAGGGGCGTGGATTACACAAGGGCAAGGATACCAGGAGCTGGGACCATTGGGGGCCATCTTCGAGGTTGCCTACACAGCACAATGATCCCCACTTTGCAGAGGGAGAAAAAGAGGGGGTTAAAGAGATTAAGCAACTTGATCAAGGTCTTACAATTGGCAAATTGTAAAGCCAGCAGTGAATTCTGATCTTAATGTCCTAAGTAGAAAATTGCACATTTATTGGCTGCAAAAAAAATCTTTTTTTAAATAATGAAAAAAGAGCTGAATCATTGGGAAACAAACCCATATCGGTAATTTATTAAAAACAAAACAAAACAGAGAGCCCTTCCAGTGACTTCCTGGGGCCAGTACAGTTTCAGTCACATGCTTTATCCCAGCAGTTCCCAAATGCTGGTCTACATCTAAGGAACAGTTTTGGCCAGTCTGCAGCAAACTATGAAAAATAAGGACCAGAACTTCCCTGGCAGTCCAGTGGTTAAGACTCCATGCTCCCAAAGCAGACAGGCACTGGTCTGGGTACTAAGATTCTACATGCTGCAAGATATGGCCAAAAAAAAGTAGAAGTTTTTCATAAGAAAAATATTCAGTTAAAAGAGGGTTTTATTTCTTTATCATTTTTTATTGTGGTAAGGACACTTAACATGAGCTCTACCCTCTTAACAAAATTTTAATTACAGTATTGTTGACTATAGGTACAGTGTTGTACAGGAGGATTCTAGAACTTACCTTGCACACTGACACTGTATGCTCATTGAATAGCAACTGCCCTTTTCCCCCTCCTCCCAGCATCTGGCAACCACCATTCTACTTTCAGTTTCTATGAGTCTGACTATTTTAAATACCTTATATCAATATATTTGATCTTCTGTGATTGGCTTATTTCACTTAGCATAATGTCCTCAAGGTTCATCCATGTTGTCACATGTGGCAGGATGCAGAAAATCCTCACACTCTAAAAAAGTAAAAGGGCTTTCTTTATTCTTATTTTCATTCTGCCGTTTTGGGGTGTTAAAACAATCCTTTTATAATGTGTTTCTGATAATAGAATCGTAGTTTTTCTAAAAAAGTTACTTTACTTATTCGAAGAAACAAATAATATGCAACACGGATAGATTCCTAGATTTTATCTGAACTTTTGCTCGTCTTTGAAATTCAAGAATTTAGAGATCTCTGCATCATACCATAATTATGTGATCCTATAAAGTGATCCTACAACATGAGTCAGAATGATGACCCTGAGTTTGAGGTAAGACCCTCCAATATTAAATAAAGTGTCAAGTATTCTAGAGCATTTAATAAGACAGGAAAGTGGAATTTTATTTATACAGAGTAAAATAGAATGGTCTTTCCCT
>NW_006776097.1:1168703-1188681 GCF_000442215.2 Lipotes vexillifer
CTTTAAAATTTTAGAATACTTTCAGATTTACAAAATGTAAAGGTAGTTACAGAGGGTTCTCATATACCCCTCACCCAGTTTCCCCTACTGTTAACATTTTACTTTGCTGTGATACATTTGTCTACTAAGGAACCAACGTTGGTGCATTACTGTTAACTAAGCTCCACGTTTATTCAGATTTCACTAGTTTTTCCCTGATGTTCATTTTTGTTCCAGGGTTCTACCCAAGATATCACATTACTTACAGTCATTGTCTTCTTAGCTTCCTCTAATCTCTGACAGTTTTCTCAAACTTTCCTTGTTTTCTTATGACTTTGATAGTTTTAAGGAGTATTGGTCAAGTATTTTATAGACTGTCCCTGAATTTGGGTTTGTCTGATATTTTTCTCATTAAAGATTCAGAACTCCAGAAAGGTGAAATAATTGATATTGAGACAAAACCTTGTTTGTGAAAGATGCAAGGAATCAGAGTTCTAGATCCTTGGGATATATCTCTACAAATACCAGACTTCTGCAACAGTGATCTTTTTAAAGCACAAATCGTCTTGTGTCTCCACTCTCACACCTTTAAAATCTTTCAGTAGCTCCCCAAATTGTGAAATTGAAGTCTTTATTCAGGAATTACCTACCAGGATCCAGGGACTGTGTTATTCACTAGTGATTCAGAAAGATATACGACGTGTGTTGGATCTCAAGGGGCGTTCAGATCCCCCCCATCTTCCTATTGATTTTTGCATATATTATCTTCCTTTGAGAGTGATTCATTCCATTTCTCACGTAAATCAATTCAGCTACCTCCTACAGACTCTTGTCAATTTTGCTACTGTACCCATTACCTTGACCAGCACACAATGACTTACAATACGAATACAGATGCCTTTTAAGAAGAATGGAGTGGGACAAGGAGGGGGAGAGAGGAAGAAGGAAGCTCTTAATATTGATGCTTAAATATTTTTTGATGCTTGAGTATTTTGACAGGGACAAAGAGAGTTATAGGATTCGGGTGACAGAAAATTGAACAGTGGATCAGACGGAACACAAAAACAGAGTAACCAGTTCTATCAGGGAGGAGAGGATTAGGAGCATCGTCTGTGAGGGTATCATTAAGCTAATTTTGTTTTGTTTTGTTTTGTTTTGCGGTACGCGGGCCTCTCCCTGCTGTGGCCCCTCCCGTTGCGGAGCAACAGGCTCCGGACGCGCAGGCTCGGCGGCCATGGCTCACGGGCGCAGCCGCTCCGCGGCATGTGGGATCCTCCCGGACCTGGGCACGAACCCGCGTCCCCTGCATCAGCAGGCGGACCCTCAACCACTGCGCCACCAGGGAAGCCCCTAAGCTAATTTTTTAAAAAGCAAATTTACCATTTAACCATTTTTAAGTGTACATTTCAGTATCATTAAGTACATTCACATTGTTGTACAACCATCACTGCTATCCATCTCCAGAACTTTTTATCATCCCAAAATGAAACTCTGTACTCATTAAACAATAACTCCCCATCTCCCCTCTCCCTATATATATTTTTAATTCAAGCCTAATTATTTAATCAAAATCTCAGAATGTTAGTGCTTAAATACCTTCTGGGCTAACGTATGTAAGTATATTACAATCCCAGCTACCTGTTATGCAATTATAGGAGACTAAGGCTCAATTTAGAATAATAGATTGAAAAGGTACGTAGTCAGAATCTACTAAACCTTTAAATCTATATAACTCTTAAGATACTAAACTGAGAAACACAGGAAAAGAAATAACCGATTTGGCCATCAAGATGTAGGAACAGGGAATCCCCTGGTGGTCCAGGGATTAGGACTCTATGCTTTCAATGCCGGGCCCTGGTCGGGGAACTAAGATCCCACAAGCTGCGCGGTATGGCCAAAAAACAAACAAAGAAGCAAACAAAAAAGATGCAGGAACAACAGTAGAAAAAGGAAGCACAGGTATTTAAAATAATTATGTTCAGACCATAGTTTCTGACACAATTAAGCTGAGTCCTGAAGATAGGTAGGTGTTTGCCAGATGGAGATTGTTGTGAGTTGAATTGTTTCCCTAAAAGGCAGGTTCCAGCTCTAAGCCCCAGTACCTGTGAATGTGCCGTTACAGGGTATTCGCCGAAGAAAAATCAGGTTAAAGTGAAGTCATACTGAATGAGGGTGGGCCCCAAGCCAATGACTGGTGTCTTTATAAGAAGAGAGAGGTTTGGACACAGAAGCACACAGGGGGGATGTCATGTGACACAGAGGCAGAGACGGGAGTGACACATTTGCTAGTCAAAGAAAGCTGAGGATCGCTGGCAACCACCAGAAACTAGGAAAGAGGCATGGTACGGATTCTCAGAGCCTCAGAGCCTCCAGAAGGACCTAACCCCACCAGAACCTTAATTTTGGACTTCTAGGCTCCAGAACTGTGAGACAGTAAATTCTGTTGTTTTAAACCATGCAATCTCGTGGTAATTTGTTATGGTAGCCCTAGGAAACTAATACAGATAGAACACGGAAGAATATAGTAGACAGAGGACGCAGCAGAGCAAAGGCCTGGGCTGTGAAACAGCCTGGGCATGTTTTTATGGAAGATCCTCAGGAACATTCCAGAGGTGGGGTTGTAGACTCTGACTCTGCCGTTAATAGGCTATTACTACTGTTGTCGTTCTTAGGCAAGGTACAGTTAGACCTTCCAAAACATTAGCTGCATATCCACCATAAGAGCAAACATTTAAGGTCTGAAAATACCTTATTACACATACTTGCTTGATATATGCATTTCTCTAAAAATTAGGAAGAATTTGTCATTTTACATTCCAAATATGGTAAAAGAAAGTTGTCATTGGATATCTGCCTTATGAAAGGGATTTTTGGAGCCCTCGTCCCTGCTTCCCTTGATGGAACATTAATACTGACTTGGCTGTAGGCTGCTCGTACATTCCTCTGTATCTGTCCCTTGCCAAGGAACTCATAAAGCCCTGGGACCTAGGATGATTGGGTTGAGTGGGATGGCAAAGAGTTATCCCCAAGGGAGAATTTCAGTTCTAGAGAGATGATAAACTGCCTTCTAAGGAGAGTGGGGCTGATCAGCTGCACAGTATTTCCTTTTTGAGGGAGATATATACAGGACAGGAGCGCCAGACATCCTTCTGAGACTATGCGGACCTCAAACTCTCCTTTAAATGAATATTGAACAAACATTTAAAGAGTATTGGTTTTGAAGTGGCATTGAGTTATTCAGCTGTACTGAAAAACAGTTGGGGTACAGGCAGGTACTTACCTGTCTCTAACTGTCCTTCATGGAGCCCCACATGGTTAATGATGATAAAAGCTATCATAAAATAAACTTTCCCTATGTGTCAGGCACGGGGCTAAGTAATTTATGAACAAGGTTAGTTTTGATCTTCAAGTCAACCCTAGGAGATAGATTCTACTCTTACTTCTTATTATAGATAGGGAAACCGTGGCTTTGAGGGGCTAAGAAACATGTCCAAAGTCACATGACCATGTAAGTGATGGAGCTCGGATTGATAACCCAACTTCAGAGCGCCACTAGCTCTCAGCAGGTGACTTAAGTCAGGGGAGTGATGGTGAAGGACAGCACAAGAAAGGAGAGTGGCATCGGATCTGAGATAGCCTTGGGTGTACCAAAGACATTGGACTTCGTCAATAACAAGAACCCACTGAAAAATTTTAAGCAGAAGAGTCAAAGAGTGACCAGCATTTTGGTAGGTCTTCATGAAGTGTCTATTGAATGGACACAGTCAAGCTGTGGTTTACAAGCTCTGCAGAACGGATTGTGGGAGAGCAGTGTTCTCTCCCTACCATGTCTACAAGTCAGGAAGAGAGTCCTCACTGGGAAACCAAATCGACCAGCCCCTTGATGTTGGGCCTCCAGCTCCTAGAGCTGCGAGAAATCAGTTCCTGTTGTTTAAGCCCTTCAGTCTCTGGTGTTTTGTTATGACCGCCGAGCTGACTACGACTAAGACACCTGTCTGGCAGATTCTAGCCACTTCAACTGCCCCAACTTCTTTTTTTTTTTTTTTTTTCTTTTTTTGCCCCAACTTCTGATCCCTGTTTCCTTAGCTCCGGGGGACCACTGTACCCTGCTTACTGTTTAGGTGGGGTCCTGATGCTCTATGTAGCTCCCCTCAGTCCTCACTCTAACCTTTGGGCTTCTGGCTATGGTACTACTCCTACCTGAATCACCCAGAACCCTAAAACTACCCCTGATATGGCAAGATAATCTAGGAGGATGTTTTCTCAAATGGACAAGTCAGTGAAGAGCAGCTGAGTTCAAAGAAAGAGAAAAACAGTCAATTGTGTCAGTTGTGCATCATTAATACTGAGACCCATATTCGTGTAATACCTTTTTCTAAATCTAGTTGTGTATCAGAATCACCTGAGCAGCATTAAACATGTACAGATATCTAGTGATTTTTGCTTCAACCTGTACTTTTCAAGGTACTCATCCAACCAGTATATGAGTCTCAAACATACGCATTTAGGAATCCACTTATTATTCTGCATTTGCCTCCATGCCCCAGCTCCATTCTGTGCCCTCTGCTGCCCCGTCCTGTGCCCTGGGACTGGCCCCTGTAGACCGGATCCTCTCACGGAGGCAGAGTTCCCTCAGCTCCCTGCTTAGACATCAGAGAGCCCAGTGTCTTGTCCCAGGACCCTTCCCCATGGTTCTGGTTTTGATAGTGACCATTCCGTGCACGGTTATAGCCAACAGTTTGCTGTTGCTGGCTTGTTACATTTTCAGTAGTTTTGTGATCTAGTCGTTAAACATAGCCAGTAACGAAAATAAAGGATATGCATTTACAATGAAATAAATTGTATTAAAAATAATAAATACTCAAAACCCATGGCCTCGTATCATTGTACTATTATGGATGCTCTTGAGATTATTTACATCTACTGTGTTTGTGTGATGGAAATCCTAGGTAAAGGTGTGTCTTCTGCATCTCTTGCCACTCCACGTTCACTGACTTCACGCTGGTAGCTTGAAATGGGCCATGGCAGGGGGATTTGCACCATGAAAATCAGCAAATATTACAAACAGGCTTTTTTCTCCCTGAAAAGCAGGTTGTTAAACATTTACCAGGAAGCACACCACTGGCCACAGCTACTGGGACCAGCTCGCCTTCCACCGCCTCAGCCCTCCCTACATTTTGGTAACGCTGCACCCTCCCGTGGGATGACAACAGCTTCCCATCATTGCTGACACCTGGATTCTTGCTGGTTCTCTTACCTCTGACCACATCCCTCAGAATAGTCCCTTTATTAAACTCACTTCAGTTAAACCCTTTGGAATGTATCATCTGTTTCCTGCTGGACCTTTGACTGCTATGGGAACCATTGCCAGAGACCAGTATTTCCAAAAGAGCAACTGATGGAAGATGAATACTGTAAAATAAGAACAATTTTTACATTAAAAAAAGATTCATTGGTTGAATGAGTTATGAAGTGCAGGGTCTAACAAAATTAGAATGTTACCTTACTGTGGAACTTTTCAGAGACTTCAATATACCTAATTCGTATTGTGAATAAGCCTTAAATTCTCTTGGCCGTTTTTTTTTTTCTAAAAAGCATCTTTTGCAAACAATTTTCCAAGAAACACTCTCATGAGGTCATTTTTGAAATCCAGTGTGTGGGCCTACATTGGAAATTCACCTAAAAGGAAAAATTCTTTAATAGGTCTCATAGTATGTTTTTATTTTTAAACTAAGTGCACTGATAGCTGCTGCCATTTTTATAAATATATACTAACATTTCTTTTATCCATTGACGTTGAAGGATAAGTCCTGTACACGTAAGTTCGAATTTTAAATGTCGAAGATTATCCCTGTAAGCAGTGGAAATCAGTTTAAAACATTTTGGATGGAAAGCATTTTTAAATGTCCAGTGTCTTTTTGATGTATGTACGATGACTACTCGAAACATTTCTCAGTGTGATTCGGGGGTCAGTAGGTGTTGATTTGCCTCTACATTTAATAGCTCCAAACTACTGGTTTTGTGTTTTTATGCATGATTTTATGCTTTAGATATTCTGTATTATTTCACTCTCTGGCAAGTTGTCAAGCCATCATTGCTTACAATTGTCAAAGTATCTAATTCTAGCTTCACTCTTGCTTCTAATCTTCTCTAACATGGGAATCCAGACACCCCAAGCTGGTTAGAATTGTGTGTCCAGTCGTGATGGATGCTTACTCTTTATATTCTAGTTTGATAAGGTTACCAGATAAATAGCCTCCACATAAGAGGCATAATATATCAAATTCAACGCAAGTTTAAACTAAAGTTGAGTCTAATTGTCATAAATATGTATAGTAAGACTTAAATGTAAGATAAGAAACTCCTGTAAACAGAATATATTTTGTGGAAATCACCCCTTTGGCCTAAAGTTTTCATTTTCACAAGATACCTTTTAAAGCACAGCCAACTCTTCATTATGTGGTGAAACTAAGTCTGTTTTCCTGACAACCATTTTGTGAGTTTCATGTCAGACAAATTAATTCTGAAGGGAAAAATAAATGTTCGCTTTCTGCTTTTTTTTTTTTTTTTTTGGACTGGCTTTTCAGTCTGGGATTGAAATGATCTCTGCGAGATGACAGCTCAGAGAACCCAAACATCTAAGGAGAGAGAACAAAAAAAATCACAAGAGAAACCTCCAGGAGCTCTGAAAAGTCACCCGCCTGAGACAACACACACTTACATAAGCTTCCATTATGCATGAAGTTACTGAGGATCTTGGCAAATGGCTCATGGGAGACCTATTTACACAGATTTTGTTACAGACACTAACCACATTTTGAGTCAGACAGAGTGGTGTCTGATGTTAAATAAATAAATAAAAATGCCCTCATGAAAAAACATCTCTTCCAGTCATGAGCCATCATTGGTGTGACTCGTGACCTTGAAGCTGTGTTTAGACCTGAGGGAAGATGATCAACAGTGCAGCTCAGGAGCCAATCATGGTTATCGTTTTCTAGAAAGGCATCATATTTTGGTTAATGCTGGGAATGTGTGAGGCATCGATGCACACATACACAGATGTTTGTTTATTTATTTATTTATTATTATTTTTTTTTTTTGCGGTACGCGGGCCTCTCACTGTTGTGGCCTCTCCCGTTGCGGAGCACAGGTCCCGGACGCGCAGGCTCAGTGGCCATGGCTCACGGGGCCCAGCCGCTCCCCGGCATGTGGGATCTTCCCGGACCGGGGCACGAACCCGCGTCCCCTGCATCGGCAGTTGGACTCTCAACCAGTGCACCACCAGGGAAGCCCTATTTATTTATTTTTTTATTTATTTTTTAAATATGCTCTGTTTTGAGAAGAATTTCAAAAGATCTTCAGTTGTTTCAAGGAGATTGCTCCCTTAAAAGTTGGTGTTTACCTTCTGGCTGAAACGAATCTAATTTAGACCAAACCCAAAGAAAATTGAGCTAAGCCTGGCTGGGATGGTCATAATAGTTATAACGACCACTACCATTTATCAAGTTTCTATTATGAGCTGTGTACTAGGTACTTAATGTTCATTCGTATTCATAATCCTCAGCACCACCCTACGTTAGCCCCATTTTACAGATGGACAAAGTAACACTTAGAGTAATCAATTTACCCACATGTACACATCAGTGAAGTAGTGGAGCTGGGATTAAAACATAAGGCCCTTTTGACACATTTGCTCCTTTGAGTTGCTTAATCAGCCCCTCCCCTGTCACCCCTTTGGCATGTGGATTCAAGCACTTAACATCTGAGCTCTGGGTTATAGCCACAGTCCCTTAGCTGGCTTCCTCGTAGCTGGCTTTCCCATCTATGATCTGATGGCCATATTGTGCCTATTCCTATCTCCTTAAGCTTAATTCTCCTTCATTAAACTCCACACTCTCCAGGATGGAGCTGTCCTCTTTAGCCTGACACTCAGAGACTTCCAGAACTCAACTCCATCTACCTTCTCCATCACTTCCTACCACATTCCTGTGTTTTGGTCACCCTAAAGCATTTGACTTCCCCATCTACCACCTTAGACTCATCTCATTGGTACCATTTTCTCTCCCTCCACTATCTTCTGCCATGTCTCCTTATCTAAATTTTATCTGCCCTTCATGGCCCAGCTGTAGTGCTATCTCCTCCATGAAACCTCCCCTGGTCCCCCAGCTGGAAATGATCCTTCCTTCCTGTGAACTCCTGTGACAGTTTGTATATACATCTCTCGTGGGGTTTACCACTTACTACCCAGAGCATTAATTTTTAGTGTCTAATTCTTATTCTAATGTACTATAGGAACCCATGCCTGCCTTGTTCACCACAGAAACCTCATCCTCACATTAAGCATGTAGTAAACAATAAATAACTGCTAGTGGATGAAAAGATATTGATTTTTTACTGCTAATACGGTCCATCTTTTTATTGAAATATAACATAGCAGAAAAGAGAGAAAATGATGTGCAGAACAATGTATTGTTACAAAGTGAACATACCCATTAAACCATGACCCAGGTCAAGAAATTGAACATTAAACGCACCTCCATAATCCCTCCCTCATTTCTCCTCCAGATTATTAACTCCTTCTTCCCCAAAGTTAGCCACTATTATTACTCCTAATACCACAGATTAGTTTGACTCTTTTAAAATTTTATATAAGGTAATCATACATATGTGTTCTCTGGTGTTGGGTTTCTTTAATACAATATTCTGTTTGTGAGATTTATCCAAGTAGCGCATGTGGCTGTGGTTTGTTTATTTTTTTTGCTGAAATGTATTCCACTGTATAAATATACCTTAGTTTATTTATTTGCTCTACTACTGATGGGCATTTGAGTTGAGATGTTGGGTTTTGACGGACGTTCCTGCTTGGGACTATTACAAGTAACGTTGCTATGAACATTTTTGTATGATGTTTGTATTTTAGTAATGATTATGGTATTGAGTTTAACACAATCCAAATTGATTTGAGGATAAATTGTAATATATATGAGTGGTTAAAATGTTTCCACTTTTGTGTTAGGCAATGAACAGTATAAGTGGAAGGATTACTGAAGTAGAAATCCAATATCCAATCGAAAGAGTTTTAAATAGAGTGAGCACAAGCCTGAATGCCTGTGAGGTAATGATGCTAATAAAGGAAAGGTCAGAGCCGCCTGAAATCCATGTCATGCACAGCAAACTCTACCTGCCTGCCATTCAGTACATGCATCAAACTGAAATTCCACTCCAAGCCAAACCATATATTGTTTTAATCGCCTTTAATTCACCTCATTGTTGAGGGAGGGATTCCCGCGGGATTCCCGCCCTAGGGTTGTGGGAGTGGCCGATGAGGTCAGCAGGAGTTTACAGCGCACCTACATTCACAGCATGGGGAAGAGGGCAGCACACAGGGGTTGCAGTCAGGAACAGAGGGAACCAGGGCTTCGAGGCAAGCTCTGTAGTATCAAGAGGGTGAGGAGACCCCTGCTTCCCATGGGAGCATGTGATTGGCTGGTTTGAATAATTCTGTGGGCTGAAAGGGAACTGAAACCCAGTACCCAGGGATAAGTGGGAACTGCGTCACGAAAAGGAGGGTTATTTGGCTTGAGAACCTCCCTCATTTGCAGGAGAAGAGTGGGGCGGGGGGTCTTGCAGGTAGGCCATTCAGAGCCTCCTTATTACTCCAGATGTCAAGGCAGCACATAATATTGGGCCTTCTACCACACATATGCATAAGGACGGGGGCCCGTCAAAATTGAGGACAGGATTCAAGATGTGACCAAATTCGGCAGCAATTTAGGAGATGCCTCCTTTTGGAGATTCTAGAGAAGAGGTTTTTGAGGGTAATTTAAATTAAAATTTTTTTTTCAGTGCTTTACATTCTTACCCTTACAAGGTCTGTCCAAATTATTTGCTAGCTCCCCTCACCCATGATCTAGAGATATGGGGATATAGGTATACATATAGCTGATTCACTTTGTTACGCAGCAGAAACTAACACACCATTGTAAAGCAATTATACTCCAATAAAGATATTTTAAAAAATAAAAAAGAAGCACAAAATAGAAGTAACTCTAATTTCTAAGAATAGTGGGCAAGAGAGAGAGAGAGAATTTTAGTATATACATTTTAAGTTGAATTTGGTATATACTTCATGCCCTTGTTACAAGGGCTTTCTCACATCTTAATTATAGTACTATTTTATGTCTTTGGCTTTGATCTTAGACATGGTCAGGAAGCTTCTTGAGGGCAGAAATAAAATCTTATTCTTCTTTCTATTTTTTCCTAGGACGTAGGAGACTGTTTCTGGTTTGAAAATGAATGTCAGTTCAGCATCTAGGTCAGAGCATAGTGTGGATAGATGCTTGTAAATGTTGTGTTGTATGATGACAGTGATGATATAAGCTCCATACTCACACTGTGGTCCATGGATCAGCATCACAGGCAACCCCAGCAGTACGGGAGCTAGTTAGAATGCAGACCCTCTTGTGCCTCCCCCTTCCCCCCCACAGAGCTACTGATTCAGAAGATCCCCGGGTGATCCACATTGTCACTAAAGTCTGAAAAGCATTGATGTAAAAGATCATCCTCTCAGAATGTGAAATCTTGTCATCAGGACAGCTCCTATCACGACTCAGGAAGTTTACTGAAAACAAGATGGTGCTGAGGAAATTGGCATGTGTTTTCCTACACCCCCTCCACCCTACTCCGGTGTAATTGAAAACGAATTGAACAAGACCCAAAGATTTCATCAGAGTATGCATTGGATTTCTTCCTTTAAGCAAAAAAACGGGGGAAAACGGCTGGGGAAAGGGAAAAGGAGGAGACATGAAGAAACACTTGGTCCTCACATGTTGGGATGCAATCCTGCCTTCGGATGTCCCCATGCCTGGGATTTGATCCTTGTAAAGTGAAGAAATCTTGACAGACTCCCTTCCCATTGCCATTTGTTTTCTTCTTCATGCCTCACTCTTATTGTTTTGTTTTGATTTGTGTAGTGTCTGGCTCCAAGATGTTTGGTGTCTGACTAGAAAATTTCTAACCAGAAACTTGCTGGGAGAACAAAGTTAGACAAGGGAAAAAGTAAGAAAACAAGAGCTTGGAGCCTTTCCCTTTGGGCTAGGGAGAATATGCCCAGGGGGTAGTCACAGGCTGCCTTTTCTTATCCAAAACTTGGTCTCCCAAGGCAGGAGTATATGTCTGAATCATTGTGTTTATGATAAGATCATTCCTTCTAAAAGCACAAGATCATAGCGACAGTCCTGGAAAAAACCTCAAAAAGCTTATGCTCCAGCAAGCCCTCAACTTTAGCTATTTGAGAAACAGTTATATATATTTTTTGTCATGAGCATATCATCTTTACTACCACTTACTTAATACTTTTCTTTAAATCAATGAACTGTTAAATAAACAAACCTAAATAAATTCATGTACAAATTTGGATTTATCAAATAAATTTAATTTCAAAGGGCAATTTTATTAGAACCATGACTAGAAACTCCGTATCGCTTTTCTAAGTGAAAGAATACAGTAAGGAATAAAAGTAAATGAAAACCACACGTCATTAAATTCTAGCTGAAAGGTGTTGCCTGCCAAAGGCTCTGAGCCTGAAGTCTGTTTTCTCTTTGTTCAAAAAGAGGGCTGGTCCTTGCCCTTGTGGATAGTACGTTTTAGTGGGGAAAGGATACAGGTAAATAAATAAAAGTACAAGGTAGTGTCGGGCAGTGATCAGTGCTATGAGAGGACACGTAAGATAAGACGTGTGAAAACACCCAGCACAGCGCATGGCACAAATAATAGTGTTTCCTGCACCGTTCTCGGGGCTTTAAATAGGTATCTCCCGTAATCCCTAAAACAACCCTGGAATATGGACATTATTATGCGCATTTATGGATATTAAAATTGAGGCCCTGAGGAGTTGCATATTTAATTTGAGGTGTCCTACTGTTAATAAGGGTCAGAGTTAGTACTTGAACCTTCTTTTGAATGCCCAACTTTTCCAATTACTCAGTTAATCACAGTCACGGCCACCCCCAGGGACTTCAGAGAAGCTTTAGTCGTGACTGCGATACATATACCTGAACAATGCTTAAACTCACCTTTTCATTCTATTGTCTTTTGTATACATTTTACATGGGAATTTGTTCTATTGGGAAAATCTGGGTATTTGCTTCAATGCATCACAGCCTTGAGCATCAGGAAGGTTTTTTCTTGTTTTTAATACACATGATAGTAAATTTCAGCTTTAATAATTTTTGAGAGCTGCCACTATTATCCTTTCAAGTGACACTGCATCTAAACGATTCCATTCAAGCTGTTGAATGAGAAAATAAACAGATCCTGTCCTTCATCCACTTGGAGCCTCCTTTGGCCTGGACCTTGCTTTAGGAAGTTATGAAGAATTGGTGTGCTGAGGGACAGGGGAAGTCTGCCTTCCTAGAAAGGAAGCTTTAGAGTCAAAATCAAGTGGTTCCAATTTGCATATTTGTCCATGCATTCCTTTAATTCAGGAGTCAGCAGGCTATATCCAGCTCAGTACCTGTTTTTGTAAAGAAAGTTTTAGTGGAACACAGCCTTGCCCTTTGTGTGTGTGTGTGTGTGTGTGTGTGTGTGTGTGTGTGTGTGTGTGTGTGACTATGGCTACTTTCTCACTACAATGGCAGAGCTGAGTAGTTGCAACAGAGACCTTAAGTCTGCAAAGCCAAGAATATTTACTCTCTGGCCCTTTACAGAAAATGTTTGCTGATCCCTGATTAATTGTTCAGAAAATCTCTCTTGAACACTTGCATGAGTCATGCATCATACTAGATAATGATGGCACAGGAATGGATCAGGGAGACTTCTTGCCTTTGAAGCCCACAGTCAAGTGCAGCATTTGGGGTTAACTATGGGAAAGGACTCTTATTCCTATGAAAAAGTTAGATAAGGCTTGAGAGACAGGAGGAGCAAGGTCATGTTGGGGGATGGGGGAGTTACAGACCATCAAGGATGCTGGGCTTAATAAAGGTGATGAAGAGTCACTGAAATATTTTAAGCAGATTTGTCAGATTTGCATTTTACATGGAGCTGGGTGGCAGTGTGAAGGAACTGCTTTATTTGTTATGTGAGTTTTTTAAGACACTGGTTGCATGGGGCATTGTTATTTGGCATTTCCCTCTGCCCCTGCCACACACACACACACACACACACACACACACATGTACGCACTGTATTCTTGGGACTATTTGAAATAGAAGACAAACACTTAAACAGGATTATTTTAAGAAGTTTGATGAACACAAATGACTATATAACATTTACATGAACCAAAAGTGTTTGGACCACATATAGACACTGAGAATTCTTAGGTAACTAATCTGAGCCCAAACTATTCCTCTCACACTTTATGCCTTTGGTGGATGAGCACAATCTTGGGGCTGCACCTATTACTTTCCTACCATTCGTAGGGCAGAGGCTTGGAGTTAGCCAGGAAATCCCTTGAACCCTTTATCCACCTCTATTTGCACCTATTTGATTCTCTACTCTCTGACTTCAGGGAAGACAGGGGCCATCAGAGGCTGTGGTCTGCCTACCTGCTACCTCCCCAAGGCACTCTTACCACTAAACCTGTCTGCTAAGACCAGAAGAAAAGGAGCATATTAATCTTTGCTGACGCTAACTTTCTAATTTGGGGGAAATCCACATTGCCAGAGTCACTTACTCACCCCATGGTTCCTCTTTGACCTCACAGTCAGAGCTTGCTGCCTGCTCTCTTGGGCCTGTAACCCCTGGCCCATTGCATAGCAAGATCAGAAATGAGGAGACCAGTCAGGAGTCTATTGCAATCTTCTGGATGTGAAATCCCGAGGTGCTGAACTAAGGCAGAGGCCGGATGGAGAGGAGAGGTAGGACTCAAGAAATAAATGAGGTATAGGGTTGGCGGGACTTACTGGGTAGTTGAATCTGAAGGGTGAGAGACAACTTTTATGGTTCTAGCTTGAGTGCTGAGAAGAGTCGTACCATTTCAAGCAACAGAAAATACAGAAATAAAGTCAGGTCTTAGGTGAAGATAATAGTGTTGCATTTTGAATACATTCTTTGAGGTGTCCGAAGTAGACATTGTGTATCCAAGTAGAGATTCTAATTAGATACATGAGTCAGGGTCCAGTGAGAGGTCGTGGCTTGAGATGCAAATCTGGGACTTATAGTGCATAAGGGGTAGTTAAAATTATGAAAGTGAGTGATAACACCCATAGGGACAGGTGGAGTGAAAATAGCCAGAAAATGAGAGAACGCTCATGAACCAAAGTGTATATGGAGAACACAAAGGATGAAATGCTCATAAAATACTGAAGAAGAATGGTCACAAAGTGAGGAGACCTAGGATAATTTATGTAAAGGTTACATATTGTGGAATAATATTCCTTTTAACTCACAAGATTGATATGTATAAAACGAAGTGGTTTGTAAACTGTAAAACACTCTAAAGATATAGGATACTATTAAAATTTGTAATTTGCTTTTATGCTTTCTGTGCTTTATATCTATATATGTATATATATTTACATATTTATATGATAGTAATATATGCATATATATATATATATATATATATACATATAATTATTTGAAGGCACTAGAGATTGAACAAAAGCAGACAGAATTCGGAGGGGTTTCAATCCTTGAAGTCCTTGAAAGGAACCAAAATGGGTGAGATCTACATTTCTTTGGTCCTTCCTCTGAGGGCACTCTTCATTCTATGAACTACAGGGTGGTTTGAATTCAAGCAGAAAAGCACAGTCTTACTGGTCTGGAGAGTCAGTTGGGGCTACAAGAAGGACTGGAAATTGAGGGGGCAATCTTGAAAAGGAGGCACCTGCAAAAAGGGGAAACTCTCAGATCTGCATACAAACTCTCGTCAAATCGATGAATGGCCTGGATACCTGGGGAAGATGCCAAGGGGTTGAGTAAAACTCAACAGCTAGACGTCTGTAAAAGCTGAGCAGAGGTTTAGCTGTTGTCCAAAAGTGGGGAAGCAGACATTGGAGTTTACATCCCACCAACTTGAAAGGTCTTGGTAGAAACCTCAGGATTTCCTTTTTTCTATTAAATCTTTTATTCTGAAATTATAGATTCACAGGAAATTGCAAAGATAGGTGCCATGCACCCTTCATTCAGTTTCTCCCGGTTATTATATCGTATATAACTATAGTATAATATCAAAACCCAGAAGATTGACATTAGTACAATATGTGTACAGTCCATGCCATTGTATTACACGTGGAAATTCATGTAACCACTACGTCAATCAAAATCCAGAACTAGGGCTTCCCTGGTGGCGTGGTGGTTGGGAGTCCGCCTGCCGATGCAGGGGACACGGGTTCGTGTCCCGGTCCGGGAAGATCCCACATGGCGCGGAGTGGCTGGGCCCGTGAGCCATGGCCGCTGTGGCTGCGCGTCCGGAGCCTGTGCTCCGCAACGGGAGAGGCCACAACAGTGAGAGGCCTGCGTACCGCAAAAAAAAAAAAAAAAAAAAAAAAAAAAAAATCCAGAACTATTCCATCATAAGGAAGAGCTCTTCCTCGTGCACCTCTTTAGAGTCATGCCCACTGTCCTCCCGGCCACGACCTCTAAACCCTGACAATAACTAATATGTTCTCAGTAACTCAGCCTACAGTTCAGGTTGTTTTGGCCAGAACTAGTGAACTTGCTCTATTCAACTGCAAGAGGGTTGAGAAGTACAATCTCTAAAGTTCCCAGAAGGAGAGGGGAACAGGACATGGGTGAACTCCAGTTATGTCTACCACGCCTCCTCACGACTTCCTCCTTTCTCCTAAGGGCTTCATCTCAGTATCTGTTGAAGAGTAAGATTTCCAGAGGCACACGTGACAGCTGAGTCATTCCATGACCAAATAGGCTATGTGTGTTCTTGATGGCATTCCTTAGCGGGAACCTGGGCTCAACAGTTTTCCAACATCTCCCAGCTCTCCCATTTTTCCCCTTCTTTAAGTCATTAAACACAAATTTCCATCTAATGCTAAAGTCCAATGACTGTAAATATAGAGAGCCTCGAGTTCACAGGGTTTTTCTTATGTAGCTGCTATTGCTTAGGAATTCAGGATTCGGGAGGCGGTCAAGACTTTGTATCTCACATTCAATTCAATTCTATTCACGCTCCTGTCACTTCTCAGTATATTTTAATGGTTCTTCCCTGTGTGTCAACATAGGTGAAGAATCTATCCACTTCTCCTTTTTTTTTTTTTTTGGCGGGACGCGGGCCTCTCGCTGTTGCGGCCTCTCCCGCTGCGGAGCACAGGCTCCGGACGCGCAGGCTCAGCGGCCACGGCTCACGGGCCCAGCCGCTCCGCGGCACGTGGGATCTGCCCGGACCGGGGCACGAACCCGTGTCCCCTGCATCGGCAGGCGGACTCTCAACCACTGCGCCACCAGGGAAGCCCCCACTTCTCCTTTAGTAGTGGGGACAGTGGTCCTAGAACTCAAGATTTTGGCTTCCAGTTGCACTCACCAAATGGAAACTGTAGAAATTCAAAGAAAATGCAAATTTGTGACCTGGAGAAGACCGTCTGGCTACAAAGTGGTATTTGTTCTGTGCTGGTCAAAGTGTGTCCCTGAGCATTTGTTCCCCAAGGTGCTTCTGGGAAAAGTAGTTGCAGAGTTAAGTGGATTAAGATTCGATTCACATTATCTCCTCTTCTTAGAGACTGTGGTGAAAGAGCCTATTCAATGTTCTGAAAAGTACCCAGAATAAAGCAAGATGGCATTCTTTAACTCAGCAATTTGAGAATTTACTTGACCAGAGAACTCTGTTCTTTTGACATAAAACCTATGAACACACTGTGGGAAAATGTTCTTTGGAACACATTCTAGAAAAGGTCAACCTAGGAAAATTAACTATGATGATCCAGGATCTTACTTGACAACACAGTGAGAGAAGGTTGGTCTTTTAGAAGCAAACTCTCTCTAATCAAGAAGTATATATATCTCAGATGAAGTTATTCATATCTGGAATTTGCTGGGTGTGGTAGGTGGCAGAGGAAGGGTGTAAGCGGGGATATAAGTAAAACAAAAGTGGCCATTATTAGTTGATGGCTTATGGGTCATGGGTACCTGAGGCTTCGTTATACAATTCTCTGCTTTGAGATTTTTCCTTAGAAAAGATTTTTTAAAGGAAATATTTAAATTAGAATGCCTTCTGATTTATTTATAATAGTAGTATAACAAGCGTAAATGAATCATGTTCCAAGGTATGTTCTAAATACTTTACACGAATTATGTCATTACTCATATTACACCTGAGTGAGGAAGACATTCGTTATTGTCCTCATTTTATAGGTTAAAAAAACAGAGCCTCAGAAGTGTAGCCACCGCTTAGGATCACTGGTCTGCTGGTGAAAAAGCAGAGGCAGAATGTGGACCCAGGTGTCTCCGACTACTGGGTTTGTACTCTTAACAAGTATGTTATACACTTGCTGCAAATAAGACCATACCCTCGTGTCCTCTGTCCAGCACAGCTTTTCCCTAAACACAATCTGTGTGAGAAGGCAAATTATAATCAAGGGTGCTTGCCACGTATGTAAAAAGAAAATGCACAGCCTCATAGACTCTCAGAGCTGGATGGGCTTTAGCAATCATGCAGATAACATCTACCCAATGCAACCTCTCTCCTTCAGCAGTCTGCCCACAGAGGCATCAACAAAAGTTTCTTCCCTTTTTTTCACCACAGTAAATATCTTTCCAGGAAATGAAACCAAACTTAGAATACCAATATTGCTCCAAATCTGTTAACTAGTTTTAAAATCTTCTGATCCCAAGTTTTCCAGAGGGCGAACCCACTATTTAAGTATAGATAATCCTCCACTTATGACGTTTTCAGTTAATTGCATGAATTGGAACAAAGCTTTGCTCTAAACAAAAACAGTGCCTATTTTGCTGTACATCAAAAATGGCAACAGCAGTCCTGCCCAGTCATTTTAAGCTACGAGCACTTTGCTAATTTCTGAGGCATTTCCCCCTAAATTATTATCCCCATCATGTCCAGTAAGCAATGAATGTGAAAGGACTATTGAAAATAAGTAGACTATTGCAATTTTCCTTTTAATTTGAAAGTGGAGAGAAAAATCACAAATGTTGCTTGTATGGTGGCACTGTGGATTTGCTAATAAATAATGGATCTATAAACAGTTTTCCATAACCCAAACGGTGGAAGGGGAGTTGATTCTATACTCCAAAGAGGGATGTTTACAGGGTTGTTTTGTCAGCAGCAAAAGTCTTTTTGAGAAAAACAAGCAAAAAAACCCACAAAAAAATAGCATGTGCACGAATTTCATTAGGTCAAATAATGTGTAATTTGGATGGGAGGGTAAAGTGTATTTTTGTATTAAAGCAACTTATATTGATTGGGCTTGTCTTTTAAATCCCTGTGGCATTCCAGGAAGCCTCACCTGAGTCAAGTTTTCATTTGTAAGCAACAATCCTCCCGAATCAGTCATTGGAAATGAGGAAATATTTGTTTATGCACATCCGTTTTCAATTGCAATTTTGTTTGTGAACAAAAGAGAACGCTAATTACTATATTAACTGAATTTTATTGCAACAGGGCACAGAAAGCTGCAATCAAAGAGACTCAAGAATCTCCAAATGTCAGCAACTGCCACGTGCTCATCCCTGAGCCAATCACTGCAAAGAATTTTGGAATACCTACTGGGATTGGCCAGGCCCACGCCCTTTCCTGGGGGATGGGAGGGGGAGGGAAACTCCACCCAAACCATACAGACTAAGCACAATTGCTCTGGGATAGGAAGGACTCATTCTCCAAAGAAAGGATGCAACACGACAAATCATATGCCCATTATGAGGCCCAACTGGCAACAGTAAAAAAAGACAGCTCTACATGTATATAGTAGATGCTCAATAGGGGCAGAACTAAAATTCCAGAACTGGTACCTGCAAGCAAGCCATGTTCCCACTGCTGCTTTGAGAGGGTATATTCTTTTGTTTTGGTTTGTTTTGGTTTGGTTTTTGCGGTACGCGGGCCTCTCACTGTTGTGGCCTCTCCCGTTGCGGAGCACAGGCTCTGGCCGCGCAGGCTCAGCGGCCATGGCTCACGGGCCCAGCCGCTCCGCGGCATGTGGGATCTTCCCGGACCGGGGCACGAACCGGTGTCCCCTGCCTCGGCAGGCGGACTCCCAACCGCTGCGCCACCAGGGAAGCCCGAGAGAGGGTATATTCTTTTTTTTTTTTTTAACATCTTTATTGGGGTATAATTTCTTTACAATGGTGTGTTAGTTTCTGCTTTATAACAAAGTGAATCAGTTATATATATACATATGTTCCCATATCTCTTCCCTCTTGCGTCTCCCTCCCTCCCACCCTCCCTATCCCACCCCTCCAGGTGGTCACAAAGCACCGAGCGAGAGAGGGTATATTCTTAATCCCCAAGTGCTATCATTGGGCAAAAGCACCTGAGGAAATGTTTTGATGAGAGTAAGGAGAATGAGACAGTACAAGGACGCTTAGAATGTGGAAGGTGAAGAGAAGGTGGGTCTTCTGATTGGGGTGGGTGGTAGGGGAGGGGAATCATTGATTCACCACTTCTCAGTGTTGTCCAGAAAATTCTGCCTGTCTTTTGGTTGGATGACAAAACTGAGTTCTCTAAAAAAGACTTATCCACTCACTGCATTTAAGCTGTTTACATGCTCACTTCTTAGCGTCACAAGCTAGCCTCGGTCTTCAAGAGGCTCGTTTGCCACAGGGCAAAGCGAAGGCCGAGTAATCAGTTGAAAATGAAGAGAGTTGGGAATATAGGACTTCTAGCCTTTTCAAGTTTGAAGATAAAACGAATTTTGTTTGCTTTCAAAATTCATGCCCATCTCCTAGGCAGGATTCCGGAAAAGAATGTAGTTGCCTCTACTTCTTACCGAAAGTACCGCGAAGCATTCCTGAAAGAGCTGCTTGCAGTTTAAGGCAGAGCCATAATTTCATTTTTTTCCATGCTTTTTTCCATTTGACCTTGGGTCCTTCTTTC
>NW_006776097.1:1188691-1205000 GCF_000442215.2 Lipotes vexillifer
AATCTGAGGTTCCCAAAGAATCGTGGCGTGTCTGCTATAGTATTCCTCAGCCCTTGCCTTCTTCCCCTTAACCCTCCAGCTTAGTTCTTTACGTTTTCAGGTAAAACGTGCTTCTGAGAGCTTTTCTTCTTAACAGATCCTCACTGGAAAGCCTTCAAGAATTTTCTTTGTGTGTCTAGTGTATGTATGTGTGTGTTTGTGTCAACATGTTCTTATAAGGAAGACAATATTAATGAAAAAAGAAAGGCAACTCCTTCTCAGCTGGGCCAAAATCCAAGGCACCTTCCTTACCTAAAACACTGCATGTGCAAGCCCTCCTTTGCATGCTTAAATTCTCACCTTGCTCCAAGCTAATGGCTGATAGTATAAGCAACATGCTTGGAAATTCAGACCGCAGCCTGACATCCTAACTGTGGGAAATGACATATTCAGTAGGCTATGAATAAAATGCAGCCATCAATGCAGCAGTATCTGCTGGGCTCCAGATCCTGGTTTTCAGAGACTGTATTATGTATAGATATTATTACTCCCTGCTATTATTTGCATCTTTTGCCGGCGCTTTGTCTAACACTTGGTTTCATAGGATGCCGTTCAGAGACTGACAGGGCAGCCTCCGGAGTAGAAAGGGCTCCCTTTGCAAGTCTAAAGGGCAACGGCTGTTCAGAATTAGACCTGGCAGTTATTAGAGTTTGCCAGTGTGCCTGCTTTTATGGAGAAGAATTATGTGGCTACTGGAGATGGCAAGATATTCTGATACTTACGGTGAGTCCTGCCAGTGACACTACAGCTTGGCTTCAGAATGGTTGCAATGGGAACTCAGAATCCCAGGGCTCCTGGGAAAAAAACTGCTGTCTAAGAGCTTCAGATCGCTAACAGTTAAGAGGGTCACATGGTCCATTACATAAAACGTTTCAATCACTTCTCACTGCTTTCAGGAAAAAGAAGAAAAAAGAAAAGCCTCCTTAACATGGTTCTATCACTGTATCATCCTGACTCCCTGAAAATTTCCCCAACCTCATCTCACACCACTCTCCACATTATGATCTGAGTTCCATTTCAACCCCTCTTTGCCTGTCATTCTCCACCTTCCACAGGGTCTCTGCATCTGTGGCTCGCTCTGAATTCTCTTCCTTCCTCATCAACTCTTACTCACCCACATCTCAGACCAAGGGAAGCTTCCTCAGAGAAGCCTCCTTTGACATCTGAATGTGCCAAATCTCCTTTAATATTTACCTTTCCAGACATGGGGATGTAGGAAATGGAAATGGTCCTCCTTCTTCCTTCACAGCACAACTCCTATTTAAACTTCAGAGACCAGCTCAAACATCGCTTTCACTATGGAGTCATTCTTTCTTTTTATTTTTTTAACATCTTTATTGGAGTATAATTGCTTTACAATGGTGTGTTAGTTTCTGCTGTATAACAAAGTGAATCAGCTATACATGTACATATATCCCCATATCTCTTCCCTCTTGTGTCTCCCTCCCACCCTCCCTCCCCCACCCCTCTAGGTGGCCACAAAGCACCGAGCTGATCTCCCTGTGCTATGCGGCTGCTTCCCACTAGCTATCTACTTTACATTTGGTAGTGTATATATGTCCATGCCACTCTCTCACTTTGTCCCAGCTTACCCTTTCCCCACCCCACATCCTCCAGTCCATTCTCTAGTAGGTCTGCATCTTTATTCCCGTCCTGCCCCTAGGTTCTTCATGACGTTTTCTTTTTTGGACTCCATATATATGTGTTAGCACACGGTATTTGTTTTTCTCTTTCTGACTTACTTCACTCTGTATGACAGACTCTAGGTCCATCCATCTCACTACAAATAACTCAATTACACTTCCTTTTATGGCTGAGTAATATTCCATTGTATATATGTACCACATCTTATGGCTGAGTAATATTCCATTGTATATATGCATCACATCTTCTTTATCCATTCATCCATTGATGGCCACTTACATTGCTTCCATGTCTGGGCTATTGTAAATAGAGCTGCAGTGAACATTGTGGCACATGACTCTTTTTGAATTATGGTTTTCTCAGGGTATATGCCCAGTAGTGGGATTGCTGGGTCATATGGTAGTTCTATTTTTAGTTTTTAAGGAACCTCCATACTGTTCTCCATAGTGGCTGTACCAATTCACATTCCCACCAACAGTGCAGGAGGGTTCTCTTTTCTCCACACCCTCTCCAGCATTTATTATTGGTAGATTTTTTGATGATGGCCATTCTGACTGGTGTGAGGTGATACCTCATTGTAGTTTGGATTTGCATTTCTCTAATGATTAGTGATGTTGAGCATCCTTTCATGTGTTTGTTGGCAATCTGTATATCTTCTTTGGAGAAATGTCTATTTAGGTCTTCTCCACATTTTTGGATTGGGTTGTTTGTTTTTCTGATATTGAGCTGCATGAGCTGCTTGTAAATTTTGGAGATTAATCCTCTGTCAGTTGCTTTATTTGCAAATATTTTCTCCCATTCTGAGGGTTGTTTTTTGGTCTTGTTTATGGTTCCCTTTGCTGTGCAAAAGCTTTGAAGTTTCATTAGGTCCCATTTGTTTATTTTTGTTTTTATTTCCATTTCTCTAGGAGGTGGGTCAAAAAGGATCTTGCTGTGGTTTATGTCATAGAGTGTTCTGCCTATGTTTTCCTCTGAGAGTTTTATAGTGTTTGGCCTTACATTTAGGTCTTTAATCCATTTTGAGTTTATTTTTGGTATGGTGTTAGGGAGTGTTCTAATTTCATTCTTTTACATGTAGCTGTCCAATTTTTCCAGCGCCACTTATTGAAGAGGCTGTCTTTTCTCCATTGTATTTTCTTGCCTCCTTTATCAAAAATAAGGTGACCATATGTGCGTGGGTTTATCTCTGGGCTTTCTATCCTGTTCCATTGATCTATGTTTCTGTTTTTGTGCCAGTACTATACTATCTTGATTACGGTAGCTTTGTAGTATAGTCTGAAGTTAGGGAGCCTGATTCCTCCAGCTCCGTTTTTCTTTCTCAAGATTGCTTTGGCTATTCGGGGTCTTTTGTGTTTCCATACAAATTGTGAAATTTTTTGTTCTAGTTCTGTGAAAAATGCCAGTGGTAGTTTGATAGGGATTGCATTGAATCTATAGATTGCTTTGGGTAGTAGAGTCATTTTCACAATGTTGATTCTTCCAATCCAAGAACATGGTATATCTCTCCATCTGTTTGTATCATCTTTAATTTCTTTCATCAGTGTCTTATAATTTTCTGCATACAGGTCTTTTGTCTCCTTAGGTAGGTTTATTCCTAGATATTTTATTCTTTTTGTTGCAATGGTAAATGGGAGTGTTTTCTTGATTTCACTTTCAGATTTTTCATCATTAGTATATAGGAATGCCAGAGATTTCTGTGCATTAATTTTGTATCCTGCTACTTTACCAAATTCATTGATTAGCTCTAGTAGTTTTCTGGTAGCATCTTTAGGATTCTCTATGTATAGTATCATGTCATCTGCAAACAGTGACAGCTTTACTTCTTCTTTTCCGATTTGGATTCCTTTTATCTCTTTTTCTTCTCTGTTTGCTGTGGCTAAATCTTCCAAAACAATGTTGAATAATAGTGGTGAGAGTGGGCAACCTTGTCTTGTTCCTGATCTTAGTGGAAATGGTTTCAGTTTTTCACCATTGAGGACGATGTTGGCTGTGGGTTCATCATATATGGCCTTTATTATGTTGAGATAAGTTCCCTCTATGCCTACTTTCTGGAGGGTTTTTATCATAAATGGGTGTTTAATTTTGTCAAAAGCTTTTTCTGCATCTATTGAGATGATCTGGTGGTTTTTCTCCTTCAGTTGGTTAATATGGTGTATCCCATTGATTGATTTGCGTATATTGAAGAATCCTTGCATTCCTGGGATAAACCCCACTTGATCATGGTGTATGATCCTTTTAATGTGCTGTTGGATTCTGTTTGCTAGTATTTTGTTGAGGATTTTTGCATCTATGTTCATCAGTGATATTGGCCTGTAGTTTTCTTTCTTTGTGACATCCTTGTCTGGTTTTGGTATCAAGGTGATGGTGGCCTCGTAGAATGAGTTTGGGAGTGTTCCTCCCTCTGCTATATTTTGGAAGAGTTTGAGAAGAATAGGTGTTAGCTCTTCTCTAAATGTTTGATAGAATTCGCCTGTGAAGCCATCTGGTCCTGGGCTTTTGTTTGTTGGAAGATTTTTAATCACAGTTTCAATTTCAGTGTTTGTGATTGGTCTGTGCAGGCGGACTCTCAACCACTGCGCCACCAGGGAAGCCCATGTTGGAAGATTTTTAATCACAGTCTCAATTTCAGTGCTTGTGATTGGTCTGTTTATATTTTCTCTTTTTTCCTGGTTCAGACTTGGAAGGTTGTGCTTTTCTGAGAATTTGTCCATTTCTTCGAGGTTGTCCATTTTATTGGCATGTAGTTGCTTGCTGTAATGTCTCATGATCCTTTGTATTTCTGCAGTGTCAGTTGTTACTTCTTCTTTTTCATTTCTAATTCTATTGATTTGAGTCTTCTCCCTTTTTTTCTTAATGAGTCTCACTAATGGTTTATTAATTTTGTTTATCTTCTCAAAGAACCAGCTTTTAGTTTTATTAATCTTTGCTATTTCCTTCATATCTTTTTCTTTTATTTCTGATCTGATCTTTATGATTTATTTCCTTCTGCTGACTTTGGGGTTTTTTGTTCTTCTTTCTTTAATTGCTTTAGGTGTAATGTTAGGTTTTTTATTTGAGATGTTTCTTGTTTCTTGAGGTAGGATTGTATTGCTATAAACTTCCCTCTTAGAACTGCTTTTGCTGCATCCCATAGGTTTTGGGACATCGTGTTTTCACTGTCATTTGTTTCTAGGTATTTTTTTATTTCCTCTTTGATTTCTTCAGTGATCTCTTGGTTATTAAGTAGTGTATTATTTAGCCTCCATGTGTTTGTATTTTTTACAGACGTTTTCCCTGTAACTGACACCTAGCGTCATAGCATTGTGGTTGGAAAAGATACTTGATATGATTTCAATTTTCTTAAATTTACTAAGGCTTGATTTGTGACCCAAGATATGATCTATCCTGGAGAATGTTCCACGAGCACTTGAGAAGAAATTGTATTCTGTTATTTTTTGGATGGAATGTCCTATAAATATCAATTAAGTCCATCTTTTTTAATGTATCATTTAAAGCTTCTGTTTCCTTATTAATTTTCATTTCGGATGATCTGTCCATTGGTGAACGTGGGGTGTTAAAGTCCCCTACTATGTTTGTGTTACTGTCGGTTTCCCCTTTTATGACTGCTAGCATTTGCCTTATGTATTGAGGTGCTCCTGTGTTGAGTGCAGAAATATTTACAATTGTTATATCTTCTTCTTCTTGGATCGATCCCTTGATCATTTTGTAGTGTCCTTCTTTGTCTCTTGTAATAGTCTTTGTTTTAAAGTCTATTTCGTCTGATATGAGAATTGCTACTCCAGTTTTCTTTTGATTTTCATTTGCATGGAATATCTTTTTCCATCCCCTCCCTTTCAGTCTGTATGTGTCCCTAGGTCTGAAGTGGGTCTCTTTTTGACAGCATATATTTGGGTCTTGTTTTTGTATCCCTTCAGCCAGTCTATGTCTTTTGGTTGGAGCTTTTAATCCATTTACATTTAAGGTAGTTATTGATATGTATATTCCTATTACCATTTTCTTAATGGTTTTGGGTTTGTTATTGTAGGTCTTTTCCTTCTCTTGTGTTTCCTGCCTAGAGAATTTCCTTTAGCATTTGTTTTAAAGCTGGTTTGGTGGTACTGAATTCTCTTAGCTTTTGCTACTCTGTAAAGGTTTTAGTTTCTCCATCGAATCTGAATGAGATCCTTGCTGGGCAGAGTAATCTTGTTTGTAGGTTTTCCCTTTCATCGCTTTAAATATGTCCTGCCATATGGAGTCATTCTCAATTCTCTGGGCACTCCCTGTGGTTCATGACTTATTTTTAATCTCTTTTATATCACTTAAAAATTTGGTTATTTATCTGCTCACAATTCTGTCTACTCAATTTTGGGCTCTTGAAGTGCAAGAAGTGTGTCTTACTCATCCTTGGGTTCCTAGTCCCTATTCACTTAATAAATGTTTATTGAATGAATGAATGAGTGAATAAGGAGAAAAAATTAACTGAAAATATAGGAGGAGACGAATAGAATACCAGTCTTAATTTATGAACAGGGTGATGGTCATACCCCTGAGTATTCTCTTCTGTTTTGGCTAAACCAAACACCTTCTGGACTATAGATACAGGTATACTATTTGGAGTGAATTTCCTATTTTTTGAACTATGTTTTTATTTTTTTAAACCATCATTTATAGTGTAAAATACCCTCTAACTCTCTCTTATTCGCATCTGGTGATGCCATCCTTAACACTTTTCCCCTCAACTCTCAATCCTAACCCACAGAAACTTACCTCTCCAGTGTTCTGTTCAAGGTGGTGATGAGTCGATGTGATCATTTAAGTTCAGCTAATTTGTTACTTGGAAAAAGGCTACAGAGGAAGTCAGTCAGGTTTCCAGGCCCCTCACTCTTCTATTTCCTAGTGGCTATCTGGAAACGATGTCATTGCCGAATCCATCAGTGAGTGAGATTGTGGCAGTCTCAGTCAGAGGTGTATTCAGCTGCACGTGGCAGGAAATTTGACCAGACTGGAATAAACAAGGAAGAGGTTTGTTTTTCTCCTATATTAAGAAGTCCAGAGGCAGGTCGTCCAGGGCTGATACAGCTAATCATGGATGTCTTTGACTACCTAGATTTCATCTACCTTCCTACTCTACCATGTTTAGTGACTTTCATCTTCGTAATTACTAGAAGGCTAATGTAGCATCTGTATAGGCTTTGCATCTGTATTCCAGGCAGGAAGAATGGGAAAGAGAAAAGGGAAAATCAGAGAAGGACCATGCCAGCCAAATCTAACTCTTTCCAAGCTTTTCAAGAGCCAAATACAGTGGCTTCTTTAAGTCTCATTGGCTGTAACTGTGTCACATGACCACTCCTAGCTGCAAAGGAGGTTGGGAAATCAAGTATTTTAGCTAGGTATTGCCAATCAAGACAAAATTAGGATTCTTTCAGTAAGGACGGAATAAGGGAGATGGCTACTGGGTCCAGATCTAGCAATGTGTGCCACAGAGCAGTTACTGAGCATCTTAAGAGCCAAGGAAGAACCATGTTTGATTCCTTTGGGCATTTTCTCAAATTGTGAGAAAACGCTTGCTTCTGCCTAGGATCTGGAAATATGTACTGTTGCCCTCTGTAGAGCTGTGTCACCCAGATACCATTTGTGGTCTCCTTGTCCCTTATACAGTAAGTCCCCTACATATGAACTTTCAAGTTGCGAACTTTCAAAGATGCGAACGTGCGTTCACATGTCCAATCACATAAGTTAGCTCCTGTGTCTGGTGTACATTGTCACATGTGTGCATCCTCTACAAGTGGTTGTGCTTTTGTGTACTTTACTGTACAGTACTGTATAGAGTACAGTAGTACAATATCTTTATTTCAAGCACAGGATGTCCGGAAGCAAGCTTAAAAGCAGTGGTGATGTACTGACTGCTAAGAAGCGCCAAGAGAGACAAGAAGAAGAAGTAACTGAAGAACTTAAGAGATTCACAACACAGGAAATGGCAAGGGGATTTTCTTTATGTGAGGAGGCCCTGTTAGTTTTTGAGGCACAGGACTCGAACGTAGGACTGTACCCGAAGGTTACAGCAACCGTTCAGAATGCAATCCAGTGCTACCGTGTCATCCATGATGAGAAAAATAGAGCTACTACCCAGACACCACTGGATCGTTTTTTCAAAAGGGTAGATAGAATTGAATCCAGCAAGGAACCAGAACCTGTGCCATCAACGTCAGGCGTGAGTGAAATTGCAGCTTGCCTTCCATCACCTGTTGCTGACGATCCTTCAGCTCTACCATCTCCCACCTCCTTTCCAACTTCCAGTCAGTAACTCTTCTGGCCTCTTCACTCAATGCCAGCCCCTGTATGCCAGCTGTTGTACTACACTACTGTACTTTCCAAGGTACTGTACTGTAATATTAAAAATGTTTTTTTTGTTTTTTATGTATTATTTGTGTGAAAAGTATTATAAACCTATTACAGTACAGTACTGTATAGCCGATTGTGTTAGTTGGGTACCTAGGCTAAATTTTTTAGACTTATGAACAAATTGGACTTACGAACTTGCTCTTGGAATGGAACTCGTTTGTACATAGGGGACTTACTGTATTAGTGTTCTTCAGAGAAACAATTGATTCTCTCTCTCTCTCTCTCCTCTCTCTCTCTATGTATCTATCTAGAGAGTGAGAGATTTTAGGGAACTGGCTCATGTGATTGTGGGGGCTGGCAGATCTGAAATCCACATGGCAAGCTGGCTGGCTGGAAATTCAGGTAAGAGTTAACGTTGCAGTATTGAGTCAAAAATCTGCAGGGCAGGCCAGCAGGTGGGAAACTCAGGCAGGGTTTCTATGTTGCAGTCTTGAGGCAAAATTCCTTCTTCTTTGGAAACTTCAATCTTTGCTCCTAAGGCCCTCAACTGATTGGATGAGGCCCACCCACATTATTGAGAGTAATCTACTTTACCCAAAGTCTACTGATTGCAAATGCTAATCACATCTAAAATATCCTTCCAATGACATCTAGACTGATTTTTGAGCGAATAACTGGGGGCACCGTAGCCTAACCGAGCTGACACATAAAATTAACCAGCACACCCTTCAAATCTAGTTCAGAACCATAGCCTGGGGAAACCAAGGCCCTTTCCAAGAGCTGCATGTTCCCAGCAGCTTATGTATTTAGGGCTACTTCAGGCTCTACAACACATTCTGATGTGCACATTCCATCCTACACCCCAGTTCAAGTCTGCCCTGAAATTCAAGCCTGTCCTCAATATCCCACCACAAAGCACCACTTGCATACAGCATTTATGGTTTTTAAAGACTTTCCTCAAGATTTGTTGAGTTGGGAGCTATCCTGCCACCATGCTCCGGATCGCTCTTTCCTCCCTTCTTGACAGCTCACTTTTGGACTGAGACCTATACCAAAACCCCAAATTCTTTCTCCCCAGTTATGAAAAAGTAGTTCCCCTCTTTTGATATTTAAAATCACAAATTCTCAGGTGTATGGGGTTTACCTTAAGGCTTTATCAACATATTTTTTTCCAAAAAAGACAGTTATTTCTCTCTCCAATTGAAATTTTGGTACCATTGCTAAGATGATAATATATTTTTTTTACTTCTTTACATCTCGGAGTGTGAGACCAGTAAAACATGGCCCTTGAGAGAGTTCAGATTTTCCAGACAAAACAGAATAATAAAGGCATTCAGGGAGAGAGATCCCCAAAAGGCATTACAACCTAGAAGAGTTGCCATATTCTCCTGCCAATGAGCCCAAGCTCCTTAGCACAGCACACAGCTCCTTGCCTAGTTACTTTCTCATGCTATGTGACCTCAAACCCTGTGTCCTGGTCACATTAAGCTCCTGTCTGCGTCTTTGTTCATGCTGTTGCTTGCATCAGACATCAGTCTTTCTCTATCTTTCTCTTGCTCTCCCCCTTTTTCTCTCCCTCTCTGCAAGTCATCCTGGTGAATTCATCCTTCAGAGAAGCTCTTCCTGACTCCTCCAGAGAGGATGTTCCCATTGCTTATTGGACAATAATTCTCTACCAAGAGCATCAGAAAGTTTAGTGCTCTCTATTCCCTAGTGTCTACCGTAGCATCAGGACCACAGCTCAATAAATACTTGTTGAGTTGAATGGAATTCAAATGAATTGGCACACAATGTACTTCATCCTTGGAGATTTTCCACCTAATGTCATTATAAAGCCAAGGAGAATTTCATTTCTAGATTCTATATTTAAAACTACAGTTCCATTGCAATGCTCTAAAATGGTGGTTTTCACTTTTAATAGGAAAAAGGAAAGCCCATTCATATAGATCCCAGAGAATGTATCTGAAGATCCCCTAATATTTCTGGAGACCACAGCTGGAGAAACACTGACTTTAAAAAATCAAGTTTTATTCTATAGAAGAAGACTTTCAAATGGGAATCACTGCTCCAGAAGAAAAGTGTTATCTTTATAACTGGTAAAACTTTTGTTTTAGATAATCATGAAAACAAAACCCCAAAGGAAAAATGTCTAGGATTCCTAAAAATTAGTCAGACCCCAGTTTCAGGAACACGGAGGTCACAACTCATGGGGCAAGCTTTGTGACAGTATAAGGGCAAGACCTTTAGGCAGAGGATCAGGTCCTCATACCAAGATACCATTGACCTTCATTTCACAGATTCACATTCAGCCAGGCCAAGGGCAAATCTGCATGGGAGTGTGTTGAGCTAGCAGGCTGAACATAGAAGTTCCCACAGTCGGCTGTGGTCGAGTTCAAGTGCAGAGCTCCACTCTCTCAGGTGGCTGGCACACGTTGCCGTCAGGACAGGACTCTCAGCAGTCTCCCTGCCCGGAGGCCCTACCATTGTGCCTGAGAAGAGGACACAGAGGCCTGGAGGTACACCCAAGGCCCTCGACACGAAGGCAGGCTGGCCCTGCAAGCTTAGCTCGCTGTCTGCTCAGGTGCCACCCCTTCTCCAACCTAGCAAACTGCTGTCCCCCAGAGAGCCTACCAAAACATTGGAAGATTGAAAAGTGTTATTTCCTATGTCCACAGGACGCCACACATCTCTGTCCTGTAAAACCTCTCATCAGCCAAAATGTGGCTCACGGCACCACCTGCATTAGAATCATCTTGGGATATTGTTCAGAACGCAGCTTCGTGGGCTCCACTCCAGGCTCTTCTGTGGCCTTCCTCAAGGAGCTGCTTTATTGGCAAGGAGGCGCTCTGCGGGCCTCCTCCCCCTCCTGAGTCCTTTCTTTTCATCTGGGTTCACTCCATGAGCTCCTGGTATCCCGTTCACCTTCTCAGGCTGCCTGTAGACCCTGCCCTCTTCCCGGCTCTGACTCCAGAACTGTCCCCCAGGGCCATGGCAACGCGTTATGTCTGCATGTACGCATCACTCTCCCTGGACTTTCAGAAACAGGTTCTGGCTGATGGGCTCCGTGATCCTAATCTTCCCAGAAGACAGCCTGCTGAGCAAGGGCTAGCAGCAGTCCCCTCAGCTGCCAGGGCTCTTTTACTCTCCAATAATTTTTTGGCTCCGAAAGGCCCCTGGGTTTACACCAAACACAGAAAGTGAAGTCCAGACATTTTCCCTTTCAGCAGCCCCTTCTCCATCTTCAGCTGCTTCTAAGGAGCCTCTGGAAAAGGGACGGGCTCTGTGCATCAGGAACATCAACTAATTTCCCTCTGTTCTGTCTGCCCTCGGCCCTCCTGCTTCCATTGCTTGGGCAGGTGGCAGATGCTTCCCTTGGGACCTGGAGCTTGCTGGCCCTCTGGATTTGGTGTTTGGACTGTACCATTGTCCCAAGTCTGACTTTTCCCAGAATGGTGTCCTGGACTTTTCTCATGTCCTGTAGACCAGCCCCACGTCCTTACTTTACCTCCTTCCCAGCCCTGATAGACCTGGGAGGGGAACTTACGGCAACCAACTCAGGCCTTTGACTGGAGAACTGTGTAAATAAACGGGGCTATGATCTAAGGATGGAATTTCTATTTCATTTTGCTCATTGTGTACCGTGAAGATTAAAAGATTCATTTATGTTGGTAAATAATGTTGATAGATCTCTAAAGAGAGAAACAAAAGGAAGAGTCACATATACTAACTAATATGAGCTTATTACAAAGATACTTGGGGACTCAGAGTAACAGAGGAAGTCACTCCTTTGGCCTTATTGGCTATATGCGGCCAGTCTGGTTCCCAGAGTTCCAACAATGTGCCTGAGCTTTCAAGGACAGTGACAGCAGCCTAGTCTAAAGTGACAGGCTCATGTGTTCACCTACCATTGATGTTTCCCCAAGGTGAGGATTTGGTAGAGTAAACCAGCATGCCTCTAGGGGGCAGAGTTTAGAGATGGCCTCAGAGCAGAGAGGCTCCCTTGGGCTCAGGTCACTAATGGTCGCCTTCTGCAGACGAACCTTTTCTTTGGCCCTATAAATGGTGACGGGTACAGCAGGCTGGCTTCATCTACAAAGCTCATGTGATGAGCTGTGGTCACTTTCACAGGCAAAGACGATCAACAGGGAGGTCTTCCCCAGACGTTGGATGCGTATGCAGCTGGCATATACGACTCAGTAACGCCTCCTTCAGTCCTCCCAGGAGATCCTGCCAAGAAGAGGGGGAGCGCTGACTAGGAATATGAATGAGATGGACTTAAAGAGCTGTTCTGATGCCCTACTCTGCCCCGCCACCAGCCACCCCACAAATGAAAGTGGCCGAACAATTGGGTTTATCATCTGTGCTAACATGACAGAAAACCGTGGGCTGGGATGTTGCCATGATTCTGACGTCCACCTGCCTTTTCCTCCATGTATAACTGTGGACAGATTACTCTGACCCACTGGGAATAAGTGATGATGGGCGTTCAGTCATCACAGTGAACTGGAGGGTGTGTGTGTACCATCCCCTCTTTTCCAGCTCTATAATCGTTGATTTAGTGCTTCTCACGATGCCCCTTGACCAAAGATCTCCTGCACCGACCTGCCAGCAAGCAGGGGTTTCATTTACACAGAGCCTTAGGCTGATAGTCTCAAAATGCTACCCGCCCTAATACCTCACCCCACCCTCAGTGCGATCATTCTCCTAGAAGACAAAGTTCAACTTCAGAAACAATTATTGAAATGTTTGCCAATGGCTTTCCTTTGCCCAGAAATTACACCAAAAAGGTCTGAGAATGCCTAAAAAAGGACCCTCACAAAGCACCCTAATCGGGGAGAAGAGGTTTCTTTTTTTTTTTTTTTAACATCTTTATTGGAGTGTAATTGCTTTACAATGGTGTGTTAGTTGCTGCTGTATAACGCAGTGAATCAGCTATATGCATACATATATCCCCAAATCCCCTCCCTCTTGCGTCGGGGAGCGGAGGTTTCTAACACTGCGAGAACCTCTTTATTTCTTTAAATCATCCCCAGAAAACTGGTGGACCACCCTCTCTCCTTACCCCTCCCCCAAATTGTGCTGAAATTGCGAAAATATGTAATGATAGGATGAACTCAGTGCCCCTTTTTAACTGAATGTATGTTTTATGGATCATAGGATCTGCATACATTCTAAAAATAGCCGTTCACACCCGGGAAAGGAGAATTCTCTTACAGTTTGCAGACATTGCCGATACCATAGACCTCTGGCAGGAATTATGGATTGGAACCAATGTCAGAAAGTAATTCCCTAGGGGCCCTGCCCTGCTCCAGGGATCTGTTTTTCTTCTACCCAGAATGCAAGGGCATCTGGGCCAGAAAGGGTGCAGAGTACTTGGTATGTTTCCAAATTCTCTCCAGTCCGGAGGACTCCAAAAAGATGAGCAAGGGAATTCATTATTCTGCGACTAAGTCAGGGATTCTGATATCTTCTGGAGGAAAAATGGGATATCCAATGATAGTTAGGGTGTTAGGCTATGTAGAGAGCAACCCAGATGACTCTCTTTTCCAGGCTCAAGGGTCCCCTGGATCAACTCTACAGCCAGGTTGGTCCTGTAAGCTCTGCTTCTGTATTAAAGTCATGATGGATGGAAAGTTCAAACCAAGAGTTTGAACTTTGCTGCTTAGAGATGTGATCTAGGGTGACAGTGGTATTCATGGCAGGTGGTAGGATTACACATCATGGCCTTCTTGTGTTTGGGCGGGGCTATATGATTAGTTCTGGCCAATGAATTTTTAGCAAGTGAGATGGTGGCACTTCCATGCCAGATCATTTAGCTGCCACTCTAAGACCCTCCAGTGCTTTTTTCCTTCTGGCATTTTGGAGATGGTGGCTATTCCATCAACCTGGGTCTCTGAAGACTATTGTGAGTGGAGCCTCCTGGCCGAACTGTAATGCACAGATGGTAGGATGGGAAGTAAATCTTGGTTAGGTGAAGCCACTGTGGTTTTGGAGTTACTTGTTACTGTAGTATAACTTAATGCATCCTGACCAGATAGGCGAGGTTATAGCGCACAATGCTTCTATGTTTTAGGTTCTCTGGGAAAATTACACTGATAAGTCAAAATGACTATTTTTATTTTTTATAATAACCAAATGCCCCTTCCAGCCCTCCCTCATCCAATCACCTGCAACTGCCCCCCCCACCAACCCCGACTGATTTGACTGGAGTTCAGTTGGTCTTCAAGAGTGGAGAGCTGGGGAGAGGCAGCATTGCTAAGGTATTGGTCTGTTGGCACACTTCTGGCCAGGCGTCTTCCAAAACAGGACTTTGTTTCTGTCCGTTCAGAATGAGCCACACAGTCCAGGCAAAAAGAGGCAGGCTCTCTCAGGAGCTCAGAGAACATGGGACTCAAGCTTGATGCCTTTACGCTTGTCAGTCCAGTGCTTTTCACGGCACCACTTTTCTTTGTGCTTGATTTTAAATGGCATTTTGAGTCTTGGCCAATTTACATCATTTTAGTCCCGCACCCTGCTCCTCTCTGGGAGTCCTGAATACCCTGGGGTTTGTATTTGGACAGTTGTGATGATGTATTTCAAACCCAGTGTTTAGCTGCATACTTTAATGACAGGCGAGGAACAATTGGGCAGTTTGGCACGTGTCAGGTTCTAAATGTAAGAATGAAGGTTCTAACGGTAACCGAGAGACAAATAGATTTGTCCTCAACTTGGCAGCAATGTTACTCTGCCAGCCTGATGCTTGAGCACTTCCAGGCCCAGGACTTGTCTAAAACATGGAAAACCTCCCTGGAATCACCAATGAAAAGGAGAACAAAAATTTCTGCTTTGCAGCACCTTTTATAAATACCAGTGATTTGGGCAGGACCCTTTTGGGTGAAGACTCTTTAAAAGGCATGACATTTAGACTTGGTCCAACGTCATTGTTTCCCCATTGACATTTCACTTCCTTTGATAGACATCTCATTATTAAGCATCATAATTATTAGCACAAGTGCTTTCTGTAGAAACATAAAGGCAAGGATGCTTATTAATCAGAAGCCAAATTTTCTATTCAGGCTCGTAATCAAGGATCTTGGAAAATGTGAATACTCTTATTGGGTTGGAGGGACTGAGAGAAGCTTCCTCCCTGTACTTGATCTGCCAGGTTAATGGTGTCCTAGGGAAGGTGCCCTGTGAGGCACAGGAGAAACTGCTTGAAGCCGCACTGTCCTGGGGATACGTACCAGGGAGAGTCTTATAGGAATCACTGGACTCCCAGGAAGTGGGTTGTGAAGAGCGCTAAGAAGGCTATATCACTCAAAAATATCTCCCCACTGATCTGCCTGCATTTCCAACATCAGAGATTATTCCTTCTTCTCTTAAGAATTTCAGACTTTAAGAGAAATAGTATAATTAGTGGTTAAGTTCATAAGCTCTGGAGTCATGCTCCCTGGATTTGAATCCCAGCTCTGCCATTTACTAGCTGTGTGACCTTGGGGAAGTGACCCAAACTCTCTGATCCTATTTCCTCACTTATAAAATGGGATAATAATTGTCCTGCTTCATAAGGTTATTGTAAAGATTAAATTGAGTTGATATAGGGAACACACAGACCAATACCCTAGCAATGCTGCCTCTCCCCAGCTCTGCATTCCTGAATTCCAATTCCTAAATTGGAATTCAAGTTCCATGAACAGCCAAGAGCGGTGGCTAGGTCGTCTGGTCGAGGCGGAGTTACTTCCAGGCCTGGAAAGTTCCCCTTGACAAGGATTTGTTCTGGAGTTTCCTATCGCTGTATAACCTTCCTGAGATGTTGTTCAGATTTTTGTTTTTTGTTTTTTTTAAGGTGAAACGTTTTATTTAAGAACCTCTTTTTTTTTTTTTTTGGCCACACCCCGACGAGGGATGGAACTGTGCCCCCCTGCAGTCCTGCAACGGAAGCACGGAGTCTTAACCACTGGACCGCCAGGGAATTCCCCTCTTGTTCAGTTCTAAACTTCCCAAAGACAGTCACAAAGATCCATAATGTAGGCATGGAACGTAGGCATGGGGAAAATTAGATGTGAACTGAGCCATCCCCTTTCTCCCGGGGGATTCTGGGACTGCTAAAGAAATCCTGCACCCTATCTGGGCTAAACTGGTTTCAGAAGGTAATCAGTTAACTCCATTTGTTAAGGCTAATTTTCTGACTCCAAGTGGTAGACAGATTTTCCTTCTTCTGAACAGTCTTGCTTAAAGCGAAAAGCCATTAAAAAGGAAATTTGAGGGCTTCCCTGGTGGCGCAGTGGTTGAGAGTCCGCCTGCCGATACAGGGGACGCGGGTTCG
>NW_006776098.1:0-224 GCF_000442215.2 Lipotes vexillifer
CCGAATCATAAATCCCACCTAAATATCCGACTTGATTGGAGATTCAGGCTTATCCACATCTTCTGTGGATAAGTCTGTGTGCCATTGCGTATGTGACCGCCTTGCGTCAGGAACTTCCGATGTTCTCCTCAGGTTGGTCAAAAAATAGCCAAGAAACAATGATCAATAAAAACAACAAGATAGCTGTGAAACAAAGTTGAAACAGACTTGACGTGGGCCTCACC
>NW_006776100.1:0-600 GCF_000442215.2 Lipotes vexillifer
TGGGTTTTCTTTTTGCTGTTAATTCCAGAAATACTTTAAGCCTGGAACCAGGTTTATCTTGAAACCGTACTGCAATCTAGTTTTAAAACACAGCAGAAATGTTTATCTAAAGGCAACAACAAACACCTGTGTTTGCAGCATATATTTCAAACATTTTCTCCTGTGATGCATAGAAAAGTGGGGAGAGCTACATAGTCAAAAAGTACAAATGTGAAAGTATGGGAGGAAAAGCAAACCCTAAAAGTGAATACAAGCATACACAAATGAACTTCTCTTTTAAAAAATTGAAATATAGTTGATTTACAATGTTGTGTGAATTTCTGCTGTACAACAAAGCAATTCAGTTATACATACATATACATTTTTTAAAATATTATTTTCCATTTTGCTTTATCATAGGGTACTGAATATGGTTCCCTGTGCTATGTAGTAGGACCTTGTTGTTGATCCATTCTATATATTATAGCTTACATCTGCTAACCCCAGCCTCCCATTCCATCCCTCCCCCAACCCCCTCCCTCCTGGCAACCACAAGTGTGTTCTCTATGTCTGTGAGTCTGTTTCTGTTTTGTAGATAGGTTCATTTGTGTCATATTTTAG
>NW_006776101.1:0-406 GCF_000442215.2 Lipotes vexillifer
GTGTATGTGTATGCTTCTATGTGAGATTTTGTCTGTATAGCTTTGCTTCCACCATTTGTCCTAAGGTTCTATCCATCCATTTATTTAATTTTTTTCTTAATATTTTTTAATTTAATAACTTTATTATATATTACTTTATTTTATTTTACTTTTACTTTCTTTTTTACTTCCTTCCCTCCTTCCTTCCTTCCTCCCACCGTCCCTCCCTCCCTCCCTCCCTCCTTTCTTTCTTTCTTTGCTTCTTTGCTTCTTTCCTTCTTTTCTTCTTTCTTTCTTTCTTTCTTTCTTTCTACTTCTACTAATACTTTCTCTCTACTTTTTCTCCCTTTTATTCTGAGCCATGTAGGTGAAAGGCTCTTGGTGCTGCAGCCAGGAGTCAGTGCTGTGCCTCTGAGGTGGGAGAGCC
>NW_006776102.1:0-220 GCF_000442215.2 Lipotes vexillifer
ACATGTACCCTAAACCGTCCCCGTTCCCTAACCCTAACCCTAACCCTAAACCTAACCCTTACCGGAAGCCTTACCCTAACCCATGCCCTAAACCTAACCCACACAATAACACTAACCCATGCCTTAACACGTACTCTAAACGTAAAACGTTGTCATTCCTTAACCTGAAAACTAAACAGTCCCCATTCCCTAACCCTAACTCTAACCCTATCCCTTACCC
>NW_006776105.1:0-446 GCF_000442215.2 Lipotes vexillifer
TGTGTTCACGCCGCCAACCCCAGTCCTCTCCCGGCGCTCCGACCAAAGCCCGAGCCTCAGCTCCCAGCCCCGCCCACCCCGCCGCGTGAGCAGACAAGCCTCTCGGGCTGGTGAGTGCCGGTCGGCACCGATCCTCTGTGCGGGAATCTCTCCGCTTTGCCCTCCGCACCCCTGTGGCTGCGCTCTCCTCCGAGGCTCCAAAGCTTTCCTCCTCCGCCACCCGCAGTCTCCGCCCGCGAATGGGCTTCTAGTGTGTGGAAACCTTTCCTCCTTCACAGCTCCTTCCCACTAGAGCACGTCCCATCCCTATGCTTTTGTCTCTGTTTATTCTTTTTTCTTTTGCCCTCTCCAGGTACGTGGGGGAGTTTCTTGCCTTTTTGGATGTCTGAGGTCTTCTGCCAGTGTTCAGTAGGTGTTTTGTAGGAGTTGTTCCACGTGTAGATGTA
>NW_006776106.1:0-439 GCF_000442215.2 Lipotes vexillifer
TTTCATTGAACTATAGTTGATTTACACTGTTGGGTTAGTTTCAGGCGTACAGCACAGTGATTCATATATATATATTCTTCTTCAGATTCTTTTCCATTATAGCTTATTAAAAAATACTGAGTAGAGTTCCCTGTGCTATACAGTAGGATATTGTTTATTTTATTATTTTTAAATTTTTATTGGAGTATAGTTGATTTACAGTGTTGTGCCACAGAGCGGCTGGGCCCGTGAGCCATGGCCACTGGGCCTGCGCGTCTGGAGACTGTGCTCTGCAGTGGGAGAGTCCACAACAGTGAGAGGCCCGCGTACCACACACACACACAAAAAAAAAACGTTAAGAAGTCACCTCACACCAGTTAGAATGGCCATCCTCAAAAAAATCTACAAGAGTACATGCTGGACAGGCCGTGGGCAAAAGGGAATCCTCCTCCACCATTGG
>NW_006776107.1:0-4510 GCF_000442215.2 Lipotes vexillifer
ACCAGACGAGGATTGTATTGAATTATATCCCTAATAAACATTTCAGCTTTAAACCTCTCTTAAAAAATAAAAAATAAAAAAAATAAAAAATAAAAAAATAAATATTCCACTTTTTTTTTTTTTCCTTTGAGTGGATTTTTTTTGTTTGTTTTGTTTTTTTGATATTGAGCTGTATGAGCTGTTTGTATATTTTGGAGATTAATCCTTTGTCAATTGCTTCATTTGCAAATATTGTCTCCCATTTTTAGGGTTGTCTTTTCATTTTGTTTATGGTTTCCTTTGCTGTGCAAAAGAGTCTATCATTCTGCATTTGCTTATATTTCAAAAGTTAAATGAAGTGTTATAATTTGCTTTTATATCTTCATTTCCAAATATTGTTATTATCTACCTTACAGATTTATGTACTTTGAAACACCAAGATTGTTTATTCTTTCCAAGAGTGCTCTTAAGAAAAAACAAACAAACCAAAAAAAACTATTGTTACCAAATTTCTAACCTCCAGAGACATTAACATATTTAACAGTGTTGTGATACAATGGAAGATTAGACAGATAAGAGATACTAAGTTGAGGTCTGCATGATAAAATTCTCTGCAGCTCTTTGTCAACTTGCTTTGTATAACTTAAGACCCCCAATTATGACAGCTTTAGATTTTGCACTTAAACATTTAGTAATAATTTAAGTATACACTATACAGGTATTCATGATTTTGAAAGAAAATGCAAATTCAAACTGATCAGTAGAAAAATATAAAATGGTGTTGTGAATATTAAGGGTGAGAAAGTTGTTTCAGTTTGAAAGGTGTGTTCTAGAAGTGATTTTTAATGGAGATCCTAAAGGCCAATATAGGTCTATCTTTAATGAGAAGGGTAGTCTTATTTTCTCCATGGTCCTTGCAATATTGTGTTTAGGAAAAACAATCCAATACCCTTTTGTGTTCAAATTCAATATAGTTTGCCTGTAATTTCCTGTGGAAATATATACCTCTAGCTTTAAAAAAAACAAAACCAAAAACAAACAAACAAAAAAACATTTTTCGTATAAGATACTTCTCATTCTAGGTTGTAAAGAATTTTAGGTTAGAGGCTGTAAACTTCTTAGGAAATATCAATTAATACTAGGACAGACTTGAGTCAGACAGTCTTATGTTCAAATCCATGTTTAGATAAATTAAACCAGAGGGTCACAGGCAGAGCCATCCTGTACATAAGCGAATGAAACCAAATCCCCCTAAATCTGAGTTGCTCTGCCAAGTTTATGATTAACTTCTGGTCCCTTTCTTGTCCTATTATAACAGACCCCAAAAAGTCTTGTTTTCCTTCCTTCTTAACTTGCTTCCTAGCCCTTAAGTTTTCCTGCCTGCCCTAAGCACAGCATAATCTTTTACATGACTATTATCTTAAACTAGTACCTTAATTCATAACCCCAAACTACTGAGATAATGTCCTATGGCTTCAACCAGCTGGCCCTGAATAGGCTTAATAGTCAATGACACCTGGAGTGTCCGTTGAGAACTGAAACTCTGGAACCATCATGCAGTCCCTAAACAAATAATAAAATGCCTCAACTATTGCTTCTGTTCTCTCCTAGACAGAAGTTAAAGGATCACCAGACCTTAGTAAGCCTGTTTTGTAGGGACATATAGCATAATCATGACCATCAGGGACAAAATAACTCACAAGATAATGACAAAAAGTCTGCATCTGAGATCCTATGGGGAAGCTGGGCTCACAGAGACAATTAACTCCCTCCTACCCCCTCCTTTGCTCCTTGGCCTTTAAAAATCTTACACCCTGACCAGCCAACAAGATAGATTTCAGAAAAGTCTAGATCTCACATCATCTGGGTTGGTGCCTCCTTGACTAATAAACTTTGCTCAAAATTTTAACATTTAGGTTTTTTTGGCCTCACTGTGCATCCAGCAAATGAACTTGTGTTTGACAACAAGATTATGGGAAATATGCACATTAAATGATGGTATTCATGTGATTAAATAGTTAATCCTACTAGAGGATTGTAAGTAGAGAAAAGTATGGGAGACCCCTGTAGGTTAATGATCACTCAAGAAAACAGGCTTGCTTAACAGCTAAACCAAGCAAGCTTGCGTAGCAACAAAACCATACAACATAAGCATGAGACATACCCCAAAAAACAATGGTGAAAGACCCATATCCTGCCCAGTGAAGTCAGTAAGTTAATGATTCCTAGGACATGCTCCTCTGCATGCACTAAAAACAAAAATATAAGGAAAAGGTGGCATTATACTGAAACCTGAGATCATTTACCATATCTTAGTGTATGTTACTGCCTTTTTGCTCATTTCCATTGTGCCATGACAGTCCTAGTTTGACAACGTAGGGATAAGAAAACTCCTCCACCCAATGTGGAAGAGGAACTGATGATAGAAGCTTGATGTATACTCAGGAATGAGAAAGAAGTTGGTCTTCTCTCCCTCCCCATTTTTTCTTTGATTATAAAACTGTAGCCCACTAAGTTCTCAGGGTGGCACCCTCTTGGCCCGCTGCTTGTAAACCTCTCAAGCATGCTGTTCTAATAAATCATTTCTTGTCTATCACTTTACCTCTTGCTGAATTCTTTCTGTGCTGAGACATAAAGAACCAGAGATCCTCAGAACCCCCAGAGATGCATTTTTGCAGTTTCATCTCCACTTTATAAAAACTTTGGGCAAACCTTTTATCTTCTGAGGAAAAGATGAAAGGTTTCTTTCTGAGAAGACCAATAAGTCTAAAATGAAAAGACCAGCAGATACTAACAAGTGGGTTCACCCAGTGTTATGGCTCAGCCAGTTTTGGGAGAAGACCCACCATTCAGCAAGGCTCTCCATACAATCAAACTAACAGTCAACATTCTTATGTATGAATGGGCCACTGAATCCCGGACTTTTGAGTAAAAGCAACAGGAGACAGAGACCAAAAACAAAGAGAAGAAAAGGAAATCAAGAAGAAAAGAAACAATGCAATGAGTAGAAGAAAACATATTAAACACACCATAATGTCCTCAAAAGACAAGAGAAGATATTTCATCCATGAAATATGAATAGGTGTTATAAAGAAGGAACATTCATAAAACCATGAAAATCTCTAGAAATTAAAAAAAAAAAATGTGTTGCAGGAATGAAGAATTCTCCAGAGGTTTTGGTGGAAATAATTTTGAAAAAATTCTCACAAAATACAACTTTAATAACAAAATACAGAGATGAGTTATAAGAAAGAGCAGGTTAGGAAGCTGGAACATTTGTCCTAGGAATTCAGTATCTTAACAATAGGGATCCCAAGCAGAAAGAACAGAGTAAAGGGGAGGAAATTACCAAATAAAGTATTCAGGAAATTTTCCCAGAATTGAAGGATATTCATTTTCATTTGAGCTTACGAAGTGCCAAGAAAAATAGAGAGGAAAAAAAAAAATACAAAGAAGCACATCACTGTGAAATGTCACTGGAGAAAAAAAGAGAACCTAGAAGCTTACAGAGGGAGACAGGTATCAATAATCATTATCCTATTTTGAACCAAATGAAGATAACCAAATCAAGCTAACTATTCATATAACTTGACCTGTGTTTCCTGGAATGTTTAGGCACAGGCACTATTTCCTAGAAAAATCTGAAGATGTGAAGCCATTTTTAGTTCTGGAGTAAAAGTGAGAGCCATAATATGTGCAGACTCTACTCACAGGATTGGGGAGGGGAAAATTTGACACTTTCTTCTGGAAGAAGCATCATGGAAGGTAGCAGGGAGAAATAATTAAATTGAAAATATCTTACACAAGAACTGTAGGTAAGGTCACCCTAGTGAAGCAGGATGAGTGGGGTATGGACTGCTCCATGAAAAATTATGCTAGAAATCAACCTAAATAGAAGAGTCATTTCAAGTGATCCCCAAAGTGGTGCTACTCCATGGAGGACAAAATCTTCTATTCCATGAAAACCCATTCTAAGGACACATATGGTTCAAGAAGCAATGATTACCTTATCCATGGCTTTGATTTTACTTGCCATTCTCAGCTTCCACTGCTTACATCTTTCTTTAGGTAAATATTTATTGAACTCTTGCATGTGCCAAGATGTGTTCTGGCAGTGATGATACATCTGTGTAAATAGATACAAATCCTTGTTTCAGGGAGGTTAAAATCTAATCTCAATATTTAGGTGGCTATGAAAGTAAGAAATAAGAATTAATCAGACCAGCTTCCCACCACCACCTTCATCCCAAGGGCACTCTCAGTACCTTTCCTGCCCCATGCTTGAAATAATCATATCAGAATTCAGTGTGGGTGTGGTTCTAAATCAATAGTGTTTAAATTACTATGCATAAGTAAACATTGTTCACTGTTGTGGCCTCTTATGGACTTTTGTTTTGTACTTGAATTTATCTCAGTTGGTTTTGTTCCCTACGTATAAAATAGTGATTAGAATAGCATGCAGCCAGCAATATGATGCAGTGGTTTTAGCTCAATTTTCCCACAATCTAAAAGTAGACCTCATCTCTTTCCC